>NC_133751.1:160276539-160439039 GCF_036562045.2 Rhinolophus sinicus
AAATATTACAGTGATTGTAATTTTTTGGAAGTTATCTTCTCACTTGGGTTCCTTGATATGTGACATAATATAATTCCGTGTTTCCCTGAAAATAAGACCTAGCCAGACAATCAGCTCTAATGCGTCTTTTGGAGCAAAAATTAATATAAGACCCGGTCTTATTTTACTATGAGACCCCGTATAATATAATGTAATGTAATGTAATGTAATGTAATGTAATGTAATGTAATGTAATGTAATACTCGATCTTATTTTACAATGTACAATGAGACAAGAAGAGGACCCAAAACCAATGTCAACCACTAATGGTGTGGTGAGAGGAGGAAGGAGAGCCACTGAAGGATAAAGAAGGCCGAACTAGAATGATCTCAAATGAGGAAAGTGAAAGTACAGATAGACCAGACAAAGAAAGAGCTGTCAGCAGTGCCTAGTGGAGAAGGGCAGTAGAGAAAAGCCATGGAGCTAGGCATTAGCTGGACAGTGGTGACCTTTGCAAGGGTAGTTGCAGTAAACACCAGAGGCAGAAGCCAGACTCTGGAGTTAAAGTGGAGGCGGCAGGAATAGACTTTTCTTATTCAGATACTTGGAAGAGGAGAAAACCAGGCAAGTATAAAGAGGCGGGATGAAGAAAAGATTCTTTGGGAATGTCAAAAGCTTGAGTTTCTGGGCTGGTAGGAAAGTACTAGTGAAGAGGAAATGATGGAGGGGAAAGGAGAGCAAGAAGGGAATTGGGAAGAGAAAAACAGATGATACAAGATCTTGAGATGGAAGCTGGGAGATGTAATCAGATGAAAGGATCAGCTCTGGAAATCCATCAAGTCACTGGGGGGAAAAAAGCAGTCTAGCAAGTTATTTGACACAGCATGCCTGCATTTTTCAAATGTTTCAGGCTGTTCTGTTAGACTTTTGAAGACAGAGCCATGGTGACCGATTTAGAAGCCAGCCAATAGAAATAGCGGTTTAAAATATTTTGTTTTTTTAAAGTAAATCAGCCTGGAAGTTTTCAGCTGTGCTTAGGAAATATCTCCCCCCACCCTTTTTTTAACTTAACAGTTTTGATGTAACCATTGACGCATTAAAAGCACACTGTTTTTTAATACTAATGAATACTTAGATAAAATATCCCGCGAATGAATACTTGCTACTTGTGGAAGGGGAAAATAAAGGCTTGCCAACAATGAGACAGAAAGGACATTGGGGCTCCCCGACATGCACACCCAGGCTGCATGCCTTTGGAACCTCACCAACATAGGTATTATATCCTCTGTCTCTAGACAAGGGACGCAAGCTGGAACTAGGACCAATTACAAGTTGTTCCCATCTCCAATATGGCGCCTCCTGTTGGAAAAACATGGCCACCTGAACCATAAAAAGTGCAGAGAAACAGAGCTTTTATACAACCCGAGACTGAGAAGACTTCTGGCCATAATTCTTCACAATTAGGAGCCCCTAGGACATTGGCTATCCTCAGTTATAATTCACATTTCCCACACTGGCAGCTAGGCTCTGTCCATAGACTGCTCGCTATTTTTTAATTTGATCCCTAATACCTACAAGGAAATAGCATAAATCTCACTTATTTCTTCCTTTTTGCAAATTTTCTTTTGGCTTCTTTAGATTATTTGGCTTCTGTATACTTAACAACTTAAATTAAATTAAAATCTAATAGAGTCAGGAATTAGAATACCCTATTTATCTTATAATGGAATGAATCCTTTAATGGGCTCAATCTTTTTACCAAGAATATAATTACAAGTTTTAAAATTAAGAGTAAGAATTTAGGAAATAAAGGGGCCCGTTGCTGGCTATAAAAAGGCACATAACTATTTAAACATACATTAGGCTGGTATTTTTAAAACCAGGCTTAGTTACACATACTCCTCTTATAAGCAAAGAGGTACATTTATTTGACTGCATAGTTTATTTACATAACTATAAGAACAAAACTTCTATGTCCCATTTGTTTTTAGGTAAGCCAACATGGACAACACAGGACAGTGACACGTGACTAGGGAGGAAAGTGTGCTAAGAGATTGCAGAGACCTCACTGACTGGTCAGGGGATGCCTGACGAAAAATACAGCATTTCAACTGGGCTTTGAAGGGTTGGTAGGATTTCAGTAAGACAAGGAATGAAGAAAGA
Organism: Rhinolophus sinicus; assembly: GCF_036562045.2. Classification (NCBI taxonomy): domain Eukaryota; kingdom Metazoa; phylum Chordata; class Mammalia; order Chiroptera; family Rhinolophidae; genus Rhinolophus; species Rhinolophus sinicus. The sequence continues at coordinate 160,278,682 of NC_133751.1, forward strand.
AATGCCAAGTAGGATAGCAGAGGCAACACCAACAAGAGAAAATTGAAATGTGTATGTTTTCAGTCATCCCACAAAAAACTGATCTCCTCTCATTGACTAAACTCTAAACATACGGAAGTGAACAAAACAGTCCATACTCTCAAGGTTCTCACAGAGCAGGGAGAAGCAGCAACCCCACAACAGCGTGTCACTGTTTTCTGCTTATAGGATTCTTTGAGCAGTCAGAGGAGCAAAGCTAGATCTATGGCACAGTTAGAGCTTTGCGTGTTAAGAGAGTAGGAAAAGGGCCATCCCAGCAGGAGCAGCATATGCAGAGACATAGACACTTTCCTGCAGAGTTTTTTAAAAATATCTAACTTGAGATTAAAAATGATAACAGCTAATATTTATTAAGCTCTTAACTATATGCCAGGTACAGGTATTGAAATCTCATTGAATCCTCAAATATCCCTATGAGGTAGGTACTATCTCCACTTAACAGACGAGGAAGTTGAGATACAGAAAATTAATTACCTTGCCCAGGATCACACAGACAGAAACGTAGATGTCAACTTGGGGAGCCCACATCCTTAACTGTAGTTTCATCACAGATAACCCATGTGGTGAGGTCAAGGAAATGTGGGAGATTCGCTCTTACCAATTCTATAGTTTGGAGAACAGTTATATTTTTCAAGCCCTAAAAGTTTTGTGGGAGGGTGCCAGTCTCAAACACACATTCAGCATCCATAACTTTTTGCTTGGGACACTCCCCCCTCTATCCCTGCACCACTTACATTTCTGGTTAGAAGCTGTGGTGGACTACTCTCCTGTTTTCTGCCTCAAACCGCCCTTCTCTTGAGAAATTCCCTCCTTACCCCCTTCCTCTTCAACCATGTGATCCCAGTGGGGGCTGCCATGTTCTGGCATGACCTTCTTGGCCACAGTTGATGGATCAAAAGGTGCGGCTGTCTGGGCTGGACTGAAGTAGAACTGGGAAATAACAACCGGCAAATCTAGTGGCAGGAGCTGGGAGATGCAAGACTTGGCAGGATTAGCTATGTGTTCTCCCCCATGCGGAGGACATTGCTCTGCAGTGGTTGAAAACAAAACCAACAGGCAGAGAGAAGCACAGGTGAGAGTTGGAAAGAGCAGGAGTCCGAGAGCATTTGAATGTCTAGATCCTGTTATCCCTAAGGTCTAGCCACATGCCTTCCCTGCCTGAATTCAGGTCACATGAGATAAACCTGCAGCTTTCCAGAGTAAGTTGGAGTCCTGCCACATGCAGTCAAAAAGGTCCTGACTAACACAAACATAAAGAATTAATGCACAGAAAAATACTCAAAAAACTTTTATAAAACAACCTGCAAGCAAGGGCTGCTGTATCACAAGTTAAAGTAGCACTTAAGTGTACACAGAAAGAGTTTGATCAGGGAATCCTTTCCTGAAGGCAATGATCCACAGCCAGCAACCCAGTTAATGTTGCCAAGTGGTTCAGTTGCAGCCACCGTTCCTGAGACCATCCCACTTCTCTGATCCCAGAAATTGTAGGGCTAGGTGCTCTGATCCCAGCGAATGTAGGGATCACATTCTCTGATCCCAGAAATTGTAGGGCTAGGTGCTCCTACGGGCTTTAAACCACGGCAGCTCCAACAGTTTCCTGAGTTCTTAAAGAATTTGGAAGAGATGCGTTTCTAAGTCAAAATGGTACACAAGAGCTGACTCCACAGCAAAGCAAATGATTTTTAAACAAATATGCCAGAGTCTAAAGCCAAAATGTGTGCCTTTTCCTTCAAAGCCATCAGCCTAGGACTGTGTACTTGGTCTGTGAGGCTGCCATTTTGGGATGGTTTTCACAGCTTACCACCTATGCCTCTGAATATTCTCAATGGTACCAACCTTTATGACTGGAGACAAGTTTAGACTTTTGGAACAAACCAAAATATTTGGAGCCAAGTTTGTTGATTAAAGTGAGTAATCAAGCTTAGAAAACCACTTGGTGTCAGAAATAACATTTGACTATAAATATGGAGACAGATTTTTCTTTCATTATTTGCAAACTGCCTCTGACAGGTGATTTTGCTCATTTATGTACCGTTATAACTTTATAATATAGTTTACCTGCAAGGTAAACATTTTAAATCTTATTTATATCATTTATCTCATCAGATTCATAAATGAGGAGAAGGAAAACCTCTTCTACTGAAGTCTAAGATCTCAAAATAAGGGCAAGAGATGTGCCACCAAAACTATCTGAATGTATGATGTCAACTTGTTTAAAAAATAAAAAAATTTTTAAAAAGATTACTTTGGATATTACAGAATCTTCCATTCTAACCTCAACAATATTGCATTACCTGGACTATCATCTAGCCCAAGGGGGACATTTATTACATTGAGGAATGAGATGTGACACTATCCAGAAAGTCTTTACTCGAAATGTAATCGTTTTCTCTTTTAAAAACATAGCAGTTAAAAGATAAACAATGTTTTTCATTTTTGTCCTTTTATAAAGTTTTCTTCCTCTATAAGTTATTCTTTCACCCACCCCATGAGGCCAGTGAGTCTAGTGAGGACTCTTTCAGGGCCCAGGAGACAAGTATGTTGGAGGATTCTCTTCACTTTTTCAGAAATGTTACCACTATAGAACACTTCCAAAATTTTCTCTTTTACATATTTTCTGTCAAGTTACAGAACACAAGGGTTACAACGCAATCTCTCACGTTTTCCAGAAAATAAATACATCTAATTTGGAAACTCTTACCTCAGCAAGATTGTGCAAATATTATGTGTACCCATTATTTCTTAAAGAAAGAAAGAAAACCCCAGAAAATCTTTTTAAAATGTCATTTCAAACGATACAAATAGAAATGTGACATGCCTGGCATGTGCCTGTCCGTTTTACTTGTACTGTTTCACTGTTTCATATTCTGAGCAAACAGAGAGGCTATTTTCCCCCAAGGGTTCAGGAGGGCATACAATTTCATTTCTTCAGAAAATTGTTTCTCAAGATTTCAATCTTCTTAGCTGAAGATGACAAAACATAATATCAGAAACACTTATGCTTTTTATCTACTATATTTTCAAAGCATAAATAAAAGCTCAGTATGCATTTAAGACAGGTAGATCCAAACTTAGGGGGAAATCACATACATATTGCAAAATAGTTTTATAATGTAAAAACATTTTAATTTTAAATGCTTAAAAGAAGATCAATATATAAAGAAAGGCCTTTAAAAATATTTTGCATTGTCACTCTTATTATACTAGGTAGCATTCAATTTTCTGAATCTTGGGGTTAATGAGACAAATAATAAAAAATTAAATTGGATTTTTAGAAAAAGGGATTCAAATGGGCAGCACTCAGCTAAAGCTTCTTTTTTCTATTTCTCCGCACAGTGGTGAGCACTATTTTGGTTTTCAACCTCATTACACATCTATTCATAAAGCATGGTATGAAAACTTTAAACCTCAAATGTTTTAAGAATAAAACAAATCGTGCATCTATGAAAAGATCAGCATAATGGCTTTTTTGTAGCCTGCCTAGCGCACGTCTCAACTGGTCTCACACAGCATTAGCTGAACAATTCCTATTAGCATTAAGATGCTCTTAAGTTTCTACTGTCCTATCATTTAAGCAATAATTTGAGGATCAATTTAATTTCATGGGAATTTCACTATTCCAGTCTGGCTTTGTGGCTTTGTGACATAGAGAAATTTAGTTGTCGAGACATTTAAGGTTTCAAGGTCTTTTGTGGAGTAATTAAACACATACGCAAATGTACACACCCACCATACACACGTCATTAAACTAATGTCCTGGATAAAACCAGGTACAAAATAATGTCGCTTCTGAGGTACGGCTACTCATCAGCCTTCCATCCTCCTTCTCTCAGTTTCCAGCTTCTTTGCAGACACCACAGCAAATAGGTCATCCAGCAAAATATCAGGGTTGGTCCCTTAAGAGATTTAAGAGACACTTAAAGAATACTTGAGTCCCTGTTCCATTCTGGTTGCTGTCTTAGGTTAAGGCATTGCTTCTAGAAGGTCTCTGGTAAGACACTGATTTCTGATCTGGGAGAGTTAACAGAAACTCATTAGCAGAGTTCCTTACATGTAGTAGGTGTTCAATATATGCTTATTGAATTGAAATAGTACCCATGAGATCACATCCACGTAATCTGCCCATTAGTAATGAGCAGCTGCATCAGTGGACAGAACAAGAGTCTTGCGTGCTGGGGGGGGGGGGGGGAGGAGAAGGGAGAGAGGGTGCAGAGGAGAAAGGAGCAGAAAATAAAAATCCCACCGGAAAATTCAGAATTCTTATGTAACTGAGAAAGGTTTACAACGAAGCTTCATTGTGTCCTGAGCAAACTATACTCTTGACACCAAGAATGATTTCTAGTGGTTGCACGAATGTTCAGAGAATTCGCCATTACAAGCTTAGGCCGCATTTTATATGTTCTCACTCCCTGGAATTAGGAGAGGCCTAAGGAATAAGAACGTTATTACACTAAGACTAATAGGTTATTACACTTCTGAACTTTGATGTCAATAAACCTACAACAATCTCAGCAAGTGTCCTGGCTGATCGTGGAACCTCTTAGTATTTTGCTCTTTATAGATAATCCTGCTCCAAGGTTAGTTTAGCTTCCTCGGACAAGCCCTGAAAATGTACAGTTATAACAGCCACATAACATGCATTCAGAAAATGAACCACAGGCTCTTTCTTCTGCTATAAGCGATATATGTGTTTCAAAAAATACTTGCATTCTGCAAAATCACAGCATTTACAGGAAAAATAGAGTTAGAAGCAGATCACCCAAAACTTAAGCAATTTCGTAACAAAAAGAATAATAAAAATAGTCTCACAGGTGTTTTTTTTAAGTTAACATCCTGATTAAAATAAAAAAAAACTACTGTAAACACAGGAATTTTTACCTTGAAAAAAAGATGTATATTTTACCATAATAAAAAAGCAGAGAGAGAAACATAGAAGATAGGTTGATGAAAGAGATAAAATGAAGGATTGAGGCTGCTAATTTGTAGAGACAAGAGCGAAATACCCAAAGATGAGAGAGAACCACACTCAAGCACTTCCAAGACAAAGCACATGGCCAAACTGTTCACATTACGGTCTTTTCTTTAACTTAATTCGAGTGTATGTTCTGTGGTCTATGTGCCACAGCTTGCTGCATTCAGCTATTGTTTGGAAATAAAAGCATTCATGATCTGAGAGAAATCATGTATGACCAACATGACTTCCAAGTCATACTGGCCTCATTCTCCTATTTACCAGTTGCATAAGAGCTAATTCATGTTATGAAAACTTACTAGAGACTTTACTGGAAAAGTTATTGCCCAAATATTGACATGGTATTTTTGAGAAAATAGAAGACATCTGAGTATCCTATGTGTATTACTCCTTTCACAATTTAGAGGCAGAAACCTGAACAAAATAACCTCCACAATCCATCTAGCTCTTCCATTTTAGGAATATTCAATTCTGGGGGCTCAAGAGCAATTTAATTTTTTAATGATTTGTAAATGACAATAGCTGTAGATGATATAGATATAGATAGCAATGAACATTGGTACTAACAGGTGGTAGACCATTGCCCAGTACCTCACATAGAAGAGGAAGTTTTCATAAAGAGGCAATGATTTTGAAATTCTAACAGTCAAACAAGAGGACAGCTAATCAAGTCATCCATCAGGGGATACCATGCCTTTGGGAAACAAGTGCCCAAGGTCTATCAGGGTTTGTAATCCAGGAAGAATCTCTTCCTTTACAGCCCTTTGAAGACATACTCATAGTAGTTAACATTTTCCACCCTTTGGGAGTGTCCAATTAATGAATGGCCAAGAGGCTGTGTTTACCCTATTGCTTTTCACCAAAAGAATGTATTCAGGCCTCTTTCTTTTAAGCCCTTCTTGATGCTAAGCAGCTGGCCCTTTTAATCTGTTAGATTCAGCACAAAATATGAAACACAAAATAAAGTCAGTGGTTGACTTCCATAACTGCCTTTTGTTTTACCTTGTCGGCCCCCTCGTGCCCTATTTGAATAGCACTGTATCTCCTTCACATTCCATTCTTAATGAGGTTATTTACCTTGCATACCCAATGAGACTGTACCTTATAAAATAAATTCTTTTCTCTGATATATGTCTGAGAGGGCAGCCTATTCAACTATTAAAAGGATTAACCTTTTAACTGAGAGTGGTCTTAAAGCTGGACACAATTTTCATGCTGAGCTTTCAATTACTTAAAGATGTCACCATAGCATACAGAGGTGTTTACATTTACATATACTAGTACATCAGCCTTGATAGCTACTCACTAACTTTGTAAAAATGGCTAAGTAAAGAAAGCTTATTTGTTACTACATGTGTATTGCTCTTGCTTATGTATGTTAATGAAATACAGGTGTGCTAATAATGCAACCTGGGAAGTAAATAATATCATTTTTAATGCATTAGTATTGCTAACAATTATGTGTGCTAACGAAATATATGGAGGTACAATCCATACAGACCCTTCAAATGTCATTTTTGCCAATAATTGTTCTTTTCTCCAATGTTTTACCATAAGTGATAACACTAACGACTTTAATTGCATCTTCTTATATTGTCATCCCAGGTGGGAAATAGCAACAAACAGAGAAAGGGCCAAAAGTCTAGACACAGAAAATGGATGAGGAAGAAGCAAATGGCATGGACAATCTACCATTTGGTCAATAAATTTGGCTTTACCTCATCAATGAGGTGGTGATGGAGCTGAGGGGGAAGGTGGCTGGTGGGTGGAGGTTAGGGAAAATAGGAAACTTTTTTTTCATGTACTTATTTAGGCTTCTATAGGTCAAATGCTTATATTGTATTTGAAGGTAATATGAAAAAGAATTTTCATAAATCTTTTTTCTTCCAAACTCCAGTTGACTTTTGTATTATGGCACATCTCACTCTTAGATTCTCAGGCACATTATTACCTAGTCTGCTTGATTAAATGTTGCACTGACCTAAAAAGGATCTGTTTATAGTGGTATCCAAGGCACTGGAGAGCAGCTCTCTTAAGTCAAAACAATTTGGTCTCTATGCTCAGGAGAGGAGTAACTGAAAAGAGAATCTCCTCTTGGACACAAACCATCTTGTCCATCTCCTTTGCAGAAATCCCGGGAAAATTTAGCCTATTTACTAATGTTCCAGGCTCACAGATTATTTCTAGAGAATTCAAATATTTATTGACAACCTGCCAACTGCTAGGTAATGGGAATACGGCGAGGAGCACAACATTCAGAAATTCCTGGCAACATGGATTACTTTCTACTAGAGGCAGGGGTGCAATAAACAAAGATGCAAATATATACAGTATGCTAGATGGTAATAACATTGCTATTGAATGTTGGTGATAATAGAGAAGCTTTAGACAATTTTAATGGAGGACAAAAAGCAGGACAGAAAAGTGGATGGATATTTTAAGGAGGGTGTTGTTAGGACAAGAAAGCAACTTGATATTTGAATAAAGAACTGTTGAAGCGACTGGAAGCAATAGGCTAGTCCACTTCCTCATCACTCTCCTGGGAGGGCCTGATCTCAGAGCCCTAAACTACTTCCTTACCTGCCTTACCAAACATCTGGCAATAATGTTTGACAGCAAAACGTGTTAGTCGAAGTTTATAGAAAGCATACTCTTTGTGAATAGAACCATCACAACACTGAGTTACATACAATAAATGGGAGTCATGAAAACTACACGGAAAAGCCATAAGGACTAAGGAAAAGGTTGATGTCCACCCCACGTTCAATGGGATGACATGCAAAGTACTGGTCATGTCTGGGTGATGCAAATGCTGGGTGAGCACAAGATGACCACAGAGGAAGGATGTGAGAGGACGGGAGGAGAGAAGGGCCAGACTAGGTAGCTGACTGGTATGGGATCCTCTGACTGAGGGTAAGTAGAGAAAGGCAGCTGGTCACCCATGCCTGAACCTCTAGGTAAAGCCTAAGGAGACTGGAGTGGTAGACAGCGGCATTCCATACCCTTCCCAGCCTGGCATCAATAGAAAACCTAGAGGCACAAGGAAAACCCAAACGGAGCTTGCTTTATTCCATTCAAGAATCTCAAATTTCAGAGAAGATAAGCATCTATATCAGGGGCACAGTATCCTGCTAAGAAACAATTCAATTCTGCAAACATGGAGAACGTACTGTTTGCCACGCACTGTTCTAAGTGGAGAGGTGAGGGTATCTGGGACAGTCCCTCAGTGAATGCACAGTCCAGGGAGAAGTCTGTATCTTTCATATAAACCAGACTAACAAGTGTTCAGAAAAATATTTTGATAGACAAGAAATATTCATTACTTTTCAGCGCTTTCACTGAAAATCTCATTGGAAAGACAATTTTTAAAATGGCACAGAGTGAAAGAATTTAGAAGGTGATTCTAGAAATTCACTCAACATCAAGAATAGAAGTATAATTTATGTGATGTTTTCACAAATCAACTCAACTCTGCATGGTATCCCAGAAGAGACATCGCCAACAGTGGAAGTGGAAAGAATGCACACTGCTCCTTCTGAGTCAGAGGAGAAGCAAGCAAGCGGTATGATATTCTTTTTCAGCTTCTAAAATAATAGTTAGCATATCCAATAGTGTTTCACAACATTAGGGCAACCTAAGGAATAGTCGTCTTACTAAAGGGATTCTTCAAAATATTCTTCAGAATATTGAACAAAAACATTACAATGGAACATTTTTATGGACATTTTACTCATTTAAAGTATATAAGGTAAAGAGAGTGTGGCTAGTAAAGAGCCAGCTTTAGCAAACGGGTAAGATTGGAGGCGGTGTGGTACAGGGAACCATGTATGGATCGACCTAGGTTCAAGTCCTGCCTTTGTCACTTACCAGCTGTGTGGTCTTAGATAAGTTAGTGAATTTATATGAACTTCAGATTCCTCGTCTAGAGGATGGAGATGAAAATTATCGATTTCAAAGAATCCTTCTAAGGATCAAATGACACTGTGCGTATGAGATCTCTTAGAGCAGGTCGGCTATATGCTAAGCATTCGGTTAATCATGATTCCCTGGTAGGAGCCCAGTCCACCAGAGTGGCCCCTGGCACTGCAGTACAAAATTAAACATTTAAAATAACTACCCCAAAAGCAAATATTTCTATAAAATCTTACATATACTATAAATGTACCTATTTAATCTTCTAACTCATGAAATTCCTTTTCCTCTCTATTATCACAAATTATCAGTTTGGGAAGCTTGAATCAGATTTTTCTATAATTGCTATCACAAGACAATTGTGGACCACATTACACTCTGATGCATCACTGTATGCTGTATTGTGATTATTTCTTATCAGAAATAATTGTGATTAAATGCTTATCAGAAGCCAGATTTAAGAAATTAGTTGAACATCAAACAAGAAGCAGTCTCAATCTGAACTTAGTTGTGAGATTTCCAAAGAAATATATTAAGGGAAGATCAAAGATTATGGTGCCATTTTGTGTATAACAAAGCAACTACTTATTAGAAGACAAAACCTTTGATTCATTCTTCTTAAAGGAATTAATGAACTGTGTATGTCTGTATATGTGCTTATAAAGGGCAGCAGAGAACATATATAAATGTGTGGGGGGACTTTCATACCATTCTACAAGACGAGAGCACTTTATTTAAGCTGCAGAAAGAAAAAAACTAAGCTTCTCACATTCCTTCCTAAGTTTTAAGTTCATATCATTCATAAAGCATTCATTTTTCTTCTTTATTCCACAGTAGGAGAGGTCTCTATGTTTTTACTGCTCAGATACTCACTTTTTCCTCTTCATTTTGAAGTTGAACTTAGTCAACTTTTCCCAAGACTTTGCAAATGTGAAAATATTTTGAATTTGGGAATAACTGAAGTAGTAACTTGAATTTAGAAATATTTATGTAATATGGTGATTTGTTATAGATCATTATTCTACATTTTAAATTTTTTCCTTTAAAAATGAGTATTGCTACAAGTAAAACACAATCTTGACATTCAAATTTGGAAAATATAGGGTAAGAGGTAAAGAAAAAAAGTAACCCATATTCTACAACCCAAATATAATTAGTTAAAGTTTGCTGTATTTCTTTTGTTTTTTAATCTAATTGGCCTTATTAAGCAATTCACGAATCAGACAGCAACCCATCTAGCAAGCTTTTGCTTGAACAGAAAATTCCACACTGGTTGATTGAGATTACATTTCTGGGAGAGGTTAAAATAGCAATCAGGTCAGGTATTAATTCTAGGTTTGGTATTGTGGGCTTTAGCACAAGTGACACCATTTGGGGCCTGTGGTTTCCTCTTTAACACTACCACTCTCTGTCTGTCCCAGCCCTGCAGACCTTCTTTCAGTTGTGAAAACCCCCAGGGCCCTAAGCACAGGGAGTCCCTTCTATCTGGATCATCCAGCCCCTCCACCTTTGCTATTTGGCTCATTCATTCATCCATGATTTAATCATTCAACAAATACTTATTGAGTGCATACTGTGTGCCAGGCACTGCTTAAATTAGCACTAAATAAAGTTAAATTCCTGTTCTCATGGAGCTTGCATTTTAGTGGAGAAAACAGAAAAAATAACTGAACAAGTAAGTAACTAAAAACACAATGTCAGGAGTTGAAATTGCTATGACAACAAATAAAGCAGGGTAAAGGACTTGTGAGAGAAGAGGACACGATTGGAAGAGTGCCCAAAGAAGCTCACTCTGGAGAGGTTGACACCTGAGCAGAGCACTAAAGTGAGTGAATGCGCCATGCAGGTAAACGGTGAAGAACATCCCAGGGAGACAGAGCAGCAAGTGAAATACATTGAAGAAACCTACAGGGGTTGCTTGAGGCCCTGCCAGGAAGCCAGTGTGACTGAAATGGAGTGGGTAAAGGGAGGCGTGACAGAAAATGAGAGCAGAGAGGTAGCCGGGGCAGGTCATGTAGGGCTTTACAGACTGTGGTAAGGAATCTGGTTTTAATTTACGTGTGATGTGGAAGCATAGAAGGGTTTTGAGCAACAGGAAAATGACCCATTGTGAAAGGATTCCTCTGGCTGCTGCTGGAGAAGAGGGTATAAAAGAGAGAATGAAAACAGGTCAGTTAGGAGGCGGCTGCAGTGGTCCAGGCAAGAGACAGTTGGTGACCTGGGCTACAGCAGCTGTGTTGGAGGTCAAGGGATTGGAGATATGTCGTCAGAAGGTACAGTCAGCAGGATTCGCTGATGGATTGCATGTGTGAGAGACAAGAGTAGGACGACAGCTTTTGCCCTGATGGACCTGACTTCTCAGCTCTAAGACTCTTCCTTATGGAAGGCCTTCTCTGTCATCCAGACTAGGTGAGGTCTCCTGTAGAGAGGGGGGGTGTTACCTGTCCTACATTTTCATAATAGAAAACTGTATCCTGTACATTCCTGTCTTTGTTAGCACTGCGTTTTTGTGAGCCACACAAGTACTGTTTGGGGTATGGTAACAGAATCTGCCAGGATCCAGAGACTCTAGTCCGCTCTGGTCTATTTTTTTCCCACATAAACGAATACTCACACATGGCCAAAAAGCACACCAGGAAGATGCTATTATTAGCTCCATTTGACTCATGAGGAAACTGAGGCTCAAAAAAGGTTAAATAACCTGTCGAAGGTCACAGCGCTAGAAGAGAAGGAGCTGGGATTCAAACACTAAGAGACAGAGCGCTCAGAGGTGAGGAGTCAGTTAAAGGATAAATAGGAGGAGAGGATAGGACAAGTTCCTAAGTACACCACTCTAGCTATTCTTTTTTTTTTTAATTTAGGCATAAATTTGTAATTTGTTTTGTTGTTGGTTTACAATAGAGGAATTTCCTTAAGGAGCAGGTGAACTAGGACAGCACAACTCAGGTAATTTCAAAACCAGAACAAGCAAAGCAATCCTGAGAAACCATTTTTTAGCTAATAAAGTAGTAAAATTGAGAACGGAACTCCCAAAACCACCACTAGCGCTGCTGAAATGGTTGGAAAACTATTTTCTGCCTCTTGGCTAGAGGCCAGTATTTTCAATTCACACAATTGGCCAGTTTGTAATTATACTCTTGTGATGATCTGATTAACGTCACTCCTCTACTAGACGGGCAGCGATATGAGGGCAGAGTCTGTGTCCATTTTGCTCATATTATGCCTCTAGAGCCCAGCTCACAGCCTAGCACCAGCAGATACTCAGTTTGTAACTGTTGCATAAGTGGATGTTGCTGTTGCCATGATTAACTTTTTGGAAAGCAATGAGGCAATAAATAGTAAGACCTATAAAATATAAGATTATTTGAATAGTAATCTCCTGTGGGAAAATATACAACAAAAGAAAAAAAGGAAGACATGAAGATACCCATGTCCACATTATCTGTGAAGGTAAACAAACAGCTAGTCAATGGATTCTACGCATATGGATGGTAATCGTCAAAACAAAACAAAAAAGCATGTTCTCAAATTCAGTCATGTGAGTAGGCAGAAAGGAAACTGACATTTTTTGTTGGTGAGACTAAACCCTAGAACTGGTACTCATTAGCAGATTCTGGGCTCTGGGCCCTCCCTTGACTACACCAGAAGTTGGAGCCTATTCTGGGCTTCTGCCCTACAGCTTGTTGTCGGTGGTCAGCCCAGAAATGCTCAGCAAACACCCACCGAACAGGATGTCACTTTTATGTTCTTCCAATCTTCAGTGATTGGTCTCCAGTACTTACCATTTTCATTTACTATCCAATCAGTTAGGAGGTCCTATCAACAGAACATTGTTTCATCCATCCAATAAACATTTGGTCAGGGCCTACTGTGTGCCAGGTATTCTGCTAAATGCTGGGTAAGAGAAATGAACTAAACAGACAGTCTTCTGTCCTATAAGTTATGTGTTAGTAGAAGAGACAAGACTGCTAACAAATAAATAATGTCAGGTCACCCTGCCTGTCACCCTACTGCAAAAGTCTTCAGATTTCTTCCTTGTCCAACCCAGCCTGGCTGCTAGTTGTATTTTAAAATGCAAATCAGAGCTCACGTGTCCTGAATACTACACTGACTAGGCTACTCAGGACATTGTTTAAATGTCTTACTATGTGCACGAAGCCTTCAGGATGGCCCTCACTTACCTCTCCAGCGTCATCTCCAGGCACCCACACCCCCTGCACACAGAGACCTTTTCATGACTTCCACCTTTCTTCCACCCGAATGTTCCCCATCCACAAACACCTGATGAAAAATGTGAAAGGATTAAGAGCACAAATTGGCAGTTACAAAATAGTCACAGGGATGTAAAATAGAGCATAGGGAATTATAATCAACTATATTGTAATAACTGTGTATGGTGTCAGGTGGGTACTAGACTTATAGAGGGATCACTTCATCAGTTACATAAATGTCTAACCACTATGCTGTACACCTGAAACTAATATAATATTGAATATCAAATCTAATTGAAAAAAAATTTTAAATAAATAAAAACAAAACAGAAAAATATTAGTTAAAAACAAACAAACAAACAAAACACTTGAGTGCCTACATGGCCCACCACGGCCAGGCTCAGGGCCATCAGGACAGCTTTCTACTATCCGGTAGCCACCTCCAGCTCCTAGAAGGTACAGCAGCCCTTTATGTAGACAGGGACGATCGCTCCTTCATCTCTCTGCCAAAGGCCGCACATCCAAGAAACATTTGTGGAGTGAATGTTAAGAGTTACGACAGGCATTCTGAAAAGGACGCTAAGAACCTGGGAGGTCTGCACTTCCGGTCAGCACCTCGGTTGGCACCCAGAGGAAGAGAGAATTGGTGCCTCCTCCTGCGGCCGCTCTAGGAAGAGGGCTCTATGGCCCGGAGGACCTGGAGAGATGCGAGCACAAATTTGTTGTATTTCTTTCCAGTCTCTCTATATACATACATATACACGGTTGTGTCCTTGCATGTGAGACCAGACATAAATATACTATATAACCTTATATCCACTTGTCTCTTATTAATCCATGAGAATTTTCTCACATTATTAAAAATACTTTTAAAACATTTAAATGCATCATTTAAACACTCCAACATTCCTAAAAATCTGGATCACCTATTTTTTTTTCACTATCATAAATAATTACGGGATGAAGTTCATTTTACAGTACAACAGGTTTAGACCTACAAAGCAAGTGTAAAAACTCAATCTGAAGATATATTATGAAAGAGAAATGGAAGAGGAGATATTAGGGAAAGGAGTGAGACCAGGCACCCAAGCCCTCAGCACGCATTTGCCTGAGTATGAGGGGGAACTCATTACCACTTGACAGCTGCTCCGTGGTCTGTAAACAGTTAAGGGTTCAAACCTCTTCCCAGTGACCAGATGTTCATGGCTTCAGGTGGTACAGAGCAGTTAGTAATTGACTCACCAGTTTGACAACAACAGTTCGTGTGAGAGAAGCTACAGGAGGCAAGCAGGACCCCACACAGCGCACCTCCCTCAGACACAGTTTGGTTTAGGAATACAACTGTGTAAGTATCCATTGATAAAATATATAAGCCCAAAGAAATAAAGACTTAAAGAAAACCTAAAATAAAATTAATGCATTACCGTGATAGAATGCAGTGAAACAGCTTTTAAGTTTTTTTCTCTTATCGAGGTGCTTTAGATTTCTTATACTAAAAACCAAGAGAGAGAAACATAGGAAGGTGTTAATGAAAAAAAACAACACTAATTTTATGACATCACTGCATGAGCAGGAGGTTAATGGGGGTGATAGGGACAATTACAAAACAAACAGGGAGTGGTGGTGGAATGTAATATTTATAATATCAAAATTCAGTAAAATACCTTGTAATTCCTTATAATACAACCATCTTATTTTTAAAATTCAGCTTCACTAACTTGACAAGTTTTAAGCAATTCTCATGTGTAAAAGTGATCATTGATAAACCTATCAGCAGCTAAAAACACGCAAGACCCACATACTGAACTATAGTTTCATTTTTATACTAATTTTGCCACTGGGGTAGCATTGCTGCTTTGTGCCTGGCATATAGCTTCTGCCCATGGGGATAATTTGAAGGGTTCTTTAATGCCACAGAAAAGGTACTTGAGATTCAATTGATTTTTTTTACATCATTAATCCAAATATTACAGTAATGTTAAGTAATATCTTTGGTAGCTATTCTCCTAGAAGAGAGCTACAGCATTCCTGCTCTACTGACTCATGGTCCCTTTGAAAATTAGATGACAGCTATGTATTCTCTTCCTGGAAAAATGTGCAGGCACACATACAAAATTCTGCCCGAAATTTCCAGAGGCCTTTGGACTCCCTAAATCCCTGTTAATAACCTCTATACCAGAAAAAGGAGAATTTATAGAGAAATAGTAAACTGGCTGACTGCGAGGTGTAGAGGGAGATAAAGGAAAGCTGAAAAGTAGAAAAGGAAGTTTCACGTTCTGGGCCAGACTTGGCCTAGACTCGCCCCATTCTTTTTTTTTTTTTTATCTTTATTAAATTTATTGGGGTGACATTGGATAAATTATGTAGTTTTTAAGTGTACAATTCTCTAATACATCATCTATATATTCATTGTGTGTTCTCCACCCAGAGTCAGGTTTCCCTCCATCACCATGTATTTGCCCCATTTTACCCTCTTCTACCGCCCTCCCCCTTACCCTCTGGTAACCACTAAACCACTATGTCTATGAGTTTTTGTTTTGTTCATTTGTTGCTTTTAGTTTTATATACCACATATCTTCAATAGATGATTGGATAAAGATGTGGTACATATATACAGTGGAATATTACTCGGCCATAAGAAAAGATAGTATACTGCCATTTGCAACAACATGGATGGATCTTGAGATTATCAAGCTAAGTGAAATAAGTTAGACAGAAAAAGTCAAGAACCATATGACTCTCCCTATTCTTTACTTTTCATAAAAGCTCAGTGCACTACAGACTATTTTTCTATACTCAGGAAACTAAGGTTCAGAGAGGTTATGGAACTTTTCCACAAGGTCATACTGCTGGAAAGTGGCAGAGTCAAAATGCAAACCTGGTCTCCTGACTTTGTAAGTCCAATGCACATTTCAGTTAGCACTTACTACGTCAGCTTACTACTTTTTCACCTTGGGACTTTTCAAGATTGACTGAACTATTAGACTAAATGCATCTACTAGACTATGAATTCCCTGAGAGTGGGGTCCATGTCTCATTCATTTTATAGCCTGGCACATAGAAGGTACTGATTAAAGGAGAGGTGAATGTATGAATGAACACACTGGCTCAGCACTCCCATAGACAGTGGCAGAAACTATGTGCAGCTGTGCATTGCCACAATATAAAGATCCTGTCATCACTAAACATTCCTTTAGATGACCACTGGGTAAACACTTCAATAGATTTTAAAACACTTTTTTGTACAGAAACAGTATTTAATCCTTTTGAAAAATAACCTATTCCTAAAACACGAAGTAGTTTTATAACAATCTGCCTAATAATACCAGGTCAACAACTAACATCTGTCGGTGGTGAACTACTGGATCTCATGAAAACGAAACTCATGTTGAAAATAATTGCATAAATTAGGACTTTTTCTAAAGATGCTTAATTTTACAAATTTCATAATAAGAACTTAAACACATTTTTTGTTGTTTTTGTAATAATTGCTTTGAAGATGAAAACTAAAGCACCCTTTCAATGTAGTAAAGGTAATTGCTGCATTTACTGCTCATGTCATGTTGATGTATGACTACGTATCAAAGGTCATCCTTCTGCACTCATACATTATCAAATTTGAAAGCACAATATTTGATTCTCACCAACCTTTAAACTGCCCACAATGTGTGTGAAAAATAGATAGAGTTCTACCTTAGGTTAAAAAAATGAATGAACCCATGTTTCGGAAGCAGAAGGGTCAAGAAGCCAGTGGCAAGGTTAGATGTCAGCACTATGAATCTCATACTGTCATCGCTTATCAACGAGGTCTAGTACAATGATCACAAGGTAAAATTGCTGTACTAATGAAGACAAAGGTCTAAAAAATTAGATAGCACAGCCCCTCTGACAGAGGGCAGTACCTTGTGGACAATAATGCAGAAATAAGGGCATAAATCACTCTTTAGAGACAATAAAACCTATAATGCACAAATTGAATTGTTTACATGTCTATTGGTGGCACTGTTAAAAACAGAAGTGTCCACGGCCATATCTCTTGTTACTCATCTGGAATGCAGCAGCCCCAAAGTCAGCCGCGTTATTAGAAAGCAAGTTGTCTGCCTCCCACCTCTCCTCTTCCAACTCCAAAGCACACAGCACTCCTGTCCTGACACACAATTTAGTCGTCTCATGCCATCCTGACCTAAAAGAAGTGCTGGACATTCAGGCTTGCTTCAAACTATTGCATACAATTGTTTTCTGGGGGAATAAATTGGTCTTATCAGAATCTACTAAAACCTGAACAGAAGCTGCTCTGGGCTGGGGATCGGGGGCAGGTGGGCAGACGGGAGGACAGCAGGAAAGAGAAAATCCCCACTCTTCAGTAATGAGTGTTGTCCTTAAATAAAATACCATTTAATTTCATTAAGCCCAATTATAGGAGAATGTTTTAATGAAGAGAAACATGAAAAAAGAATCCAGGGCTTCAAAATCCCAAAGAATATATGTGCTGAAAACAATCCACCCAAAGCATGTTTCAAGCATATAAATTTTATTTGATTGTACTCATTTTAAATTATTTTTTTAAATCACACCATCCTATTCTGAAAATTCATGTATTCTTTGGCTATGTGAACACTCATAATTGAGAATACAAGTTCATTCTAAAATATGATTCCTTTTTGTTCCTAGGAAAAAGATTTTTTTTACAAAGCATACTACTATAATTCAACAAAATGTGTCAACTCTTGGCAGGTAGGCAAAGCCTTTAGAATTCTTGTTATAGATAGTAAGGCACAAGTAGCATGTTTCATTTTTAGGGAAAAAAAGATTAAGTGACTACAATTTATAAAATATACCACACCAGTGCAAGTTTTAATTATACTTGCCATGTACAGTATATATTGCCTTTTAATGGTTTCTTGAGGCAAGTACTCAACTTTAAGATCTGAATTCCTATGGTCTGTATACTGAAAGAAGACATATTGTTAAATTATTTTGTGTGTGTGTGTGTGTGTGTATCCAGTCTTCACCAGACACAGTGTCAAAAAAGCAACTTCATCCAGAAAAGTCCTAACTTAACATCAGTTATAACATTAAATAAGTCAGAAATGAGATAATGAATAAAAATAAACATAAAAACAAAAAGGTATTTTTAAATATCCCATTCCATAGGTACGTAAAATATGGGATCGGGGGTGGGGGAGATAGGGGTCTTCAAGATCCCTATCTTGAAGGAGTTTGTTAAACAGACTCAAATTATTTTATATACGATTTAGAAACCTCACCCAAATAATGGATTCATGTGACTTAGGGAAGAGCTCCTCCCCTGTAATCCCATCCTAGTACATTCGCTCTTAGGTAATCTCTAGTTCAGTTCATAGTTATTGCGGATGTATGTCAGGCACTAAGAACACAAAAACAAAGGACTCCTCCCTACCCTCAACGTGCTCACCGTTCCCCTATTCTCGTATCTTGAGCTAGTTCTTCTCACTTTCTACTTTATTTGTAGGAGTTTCAGATAGAACCAGCACACCAACCACCTGTTGATGCTAACCAAGACAGGTCTAACAATTACGTGAATCCACTCTCTAAACATACATGTAGCAGACACCATGCCAGGTTTTAATTTCGCTCTAATTTATGTTGTTTTGTTTGAGGAGAGCAAGAGAGAGAAAATAAAAATTAAGAAACATGGTCTGTCTTCTGTGTTTTCCATCAAATGAAGGAGGCTGACAATAAACAGGTCAGGAGACTACAAGTCACATGTAGTGTGTAAAGTATAAAGGGGTCAAAAAGCAAGTAACCGCTTAGGAAAGCTGAGAAAGATGTCACTCAGAAGACTACAAAGCTGGGTCTTAAAGAAATGAGTTTTACAAGAGTAGCATCATATATGATCAGAGCAGGGCATCTCTTAGAAATATGTAATACTCATCTGTGGATAGAGCACACGGGAGAGTGGTGGGAGAGAAGTCTGGAAAAGTAATTTAAATTTTAAAGAGCATACTTACAAACCACCTAAGGAGTCGGCCATACACAAATGAGCCTTAGAATATTTTTTAAATTTTGTGTTTGAGAAAGCTCCAACAGCAATGTGGATAATAGATAATAAAATAAACAAAAAGACAAAGCAATCCATTGGAATTTGCCTAAATTACGAGGTACAAGTTATCTAGCCCTTTCCCTACTAAATAATTCAAGTAATTAGATAATTTGCAAAATTCCCCACACTATAAAATCTGCACTAAGACTACAGCAATTTTTCCCATTCTGTGTGTGTGCACATGCGTGTATACTACCTATTCAACAGATAATTTATTGTGTCTTCAATATGTCAGACACCAGGAATGTAATAATGAACAAACACAGATATGGCCCTGCCTTCAAGGAGTTCATAATCTGGTGTGGAAGATAATATTATGACAGAATTCCAAGGGGACCGTGTGTGAGTGGAGAGTCTGACAAGTGTTAGGCTAAGGGAAGACTGCCCTGATGAAGTAACACTTGAGTTATCACAAAAATAATGAGAAACTCAAAAGAGCAGTAGTCTATTTCTTTCAGCTACCAAAAGAGAGGGCTCACAGCAAAAAAGACAAAGACTTAAAGATTCCATTTACAAGATCCATAAATTAAGTGGTCTTGAGGAATTCATTTAATCCCTGCTTGATAGGATTCCATCTCTTCACACAGTTGTGAGAACTGTTAAGAGAATGTATGCAAAAAGTCCCTAGAGCACAGTGCTTGACCAAGAGTAGGTATTCAAAAAATGTTCATTTAATTCCTCACTTTCTTCACCCTTCAAAATCAGACTAAGAGAGAAATATTTATTTTCACAAAAATAAATTATTTCTCCCAGTTTTCCTAATCAAGTGCCAGGGATCTGGTAAAAGTCTTTGGCAGCTAAAAATTTGGCCTATTCTCATATAATCCTGGAATAAGAACTTAAAACAACTAATTTATGAGGGAGATTTTGGAGAACACTTTTTAATCTTCTCAGAGTGCTTCCAACATCTATCAATTTTGCTGCCAAAGAAAAAAGGAAGGTATAAATATTTTTTTTAAAAAAAGAAAAAAACCTGGAGAAAAATGCATAAAGCGGAAAATCTAGTTTTTAAAAATGTCATATAGAACTATATAATGTAGTTCTATATAATACACAACTATAAAAGTGGATAGTGTTTTCTTCTCCTAAAGCCCATGAGTAGGATAAATTAAACCACATATAACAAGACCTCTGAAGAGACAGAATGGAAAAATTAAATGGCATCTTAATTTCACACAAAGGCAAACTGATAAAGGGCAATTGCAAGGACACTTACTATCCAGTAAATGCAACAATTTCTAAAAAGCATTTTTAAATAGTATTAAAGAATAAAATGTAGATCAGTTTCTGAAGAGGAGAAAAATTAGGCTGAGACAATAGTTTATAGATTGATACAATCTAACAAGGTTTTAATTCTATAATCATTTTTTGTTTATATTATAATAAATGTACTTTTCTATATTTATGAGACTAAATTCAGAGCCTGAATATATTTACTTACTAACTAAGTAAATATATTTAGATCTAATAATTTTGAAACTACTCAAATTACAAACTATAAGATTTGGCAGATCGATTCACAACCATATCTATCTTACTTCATCTTTACATAATTACTTGCATTATTTTTAAGAGCTCTTTGGAACTTCATGAAGTATATCTAAATCTCTTCTATAAATTTTATAATGAAAGTTATACTAGATAATAACTTATTGTATTATTTTCTTCCATTTTTGCAAAGCAACTGTTCTCCATGATTGTTTCCTTAAATTATCCCCTTTCTTTGACCCTTCAACTAACTGATTTGCCCACAATCCAACGGGTAATATTGTTAAGTAATATGATAAGAAAAAAGTTTTAGGAGAGTAAGTAGTTGGTATCAACCAGAAATAGAAGAAAATGTGTTACATTTTTAAAGTAATCTTAAACTCTAACACCAATATTGATTAGCAGTGTAAAATTGATGGTGCGAAATAAAGCATCCTGCATTAAGAGTTGAGGTCTGAGTTCTGGTTTAGCTGAGATGCTGGCTATCCCTATGACCTTGTGTAAGTCATTTAGCTTTTCTGACACTCTGCATACAATATTTAATGAAAATCATTACATAATTAAAATCTCTCTTTCATGAAGCTATAGCTCTCCAGATTCAATTATGTTCTCCACAACAATTGTGATTGTGTCTAAAGCATAAAATGAAAACGACCAATTTTAAGAATAAGAGGCATAACTCAACTAGCAAAATTTCCAAACCTGGGTTCTAGCTGGAACTATTTCAATTCAATAACTATTTATTGAGTGTCCCTGTGTCTATGTGAGTAGGAAGATATCGCAGGCAGAGAAGAACACGAGGCAGTTGTGGGGTTAGGAAAAACTTTGCACATGCCAAGCACAGAAAACATTATAGCTACATTAAAAATGTGTGTGGAGGGCAGGGTAGGTGACACTGGCAGTAGTTGTGGTGAGAAATGCCAGAGGTAACTAGTAGCAAAATTACACAGGCTTTGTAGGCCTTATCAGTAAATTGAGACCTTATCCCAAGAACAATGAGGAATCATTAAAGTATTTAAGCAGTGGTGTGGCATAATTTGATTTCCAATTTTGAAAACTCATTCATGGTACAGTGCACAGAACAGGTAGTAAGGGGCGAGACTGCAGAAGGGGAACCAGTTAGATGGTTGAGGTGGCGCGGGCCTGAAGTAGAGGGCAGTACAACAGTAAGAGCAGACTTCTGAAGTCATTTGCCTGCCTTCAAATCCCAGAATTTCTACTTACCAAGTTGCTTACTCTCACTATACCTCAGTTTTCTCTT
Organism: Rhinolophus sinicus; assembly: GCF_036562045.2. Lineage (NCBI taxonomy): Eukaryota > Metazoa > Chordata > Mammalia > Chiroptera > Rhinolophidae > Rhinolophus > Rhinolophus sinicus. The sequence goes on from NC_133751.1 coordinate 160,300,647, forward strand.
CTATAATCCAGAGATAAAAATCCTCACAGGATTGTTGCCAAAGAACAAATGCTACACATACAACAGATAGCAAGCTGCCTGACACAGAGTACGAATGCAAGCGTTTATTATCATTATTACTGTAATGTTAATGGGATGAAGAAATGAGACAACTGGAAGACAAAAAAAGAAGACAGAAATTGAGTTAAGAGATAGGAAAAAGGGGAAGGGATGAGTGGACAGACTTTAGTTTCTGGCTTGAATAATGGCGCTATTTGATGAGATGAGAAACACAGGTGGTTTGAAAGAACAATAGGGTTCATTTTTTAATGTATTGATTAAGAGACACATTCTAGCAGGCAGGTGAATATATTGCTCTGAAGTGAAGGAAACAGATCAAGGTTGGAGATGTAAGAATCGGAGAGACATGATAATTAAATCCATAGAGGTTTGATGAGAGTCTCTAGAGAAGGGATATGTAGAGTGAAGAAATGCTGACACTAGGTAGAAGCTATGGAACAGCAACATTTAAAGGATGGAGGGGAGAAGCCTGCAAAGCACACTGAGAGAAAGGGGAGCCAGAGAAGTACTAAGAGAACAATAGTGAGAGAACTCAAAATCCAAAAGAAAAAAAAAGGTATTTCAAACAGAAGGGAGCTTACCAATGTCAACACTGCCAAGCAGTGAAGGAAGTTAAGGACTTAGAGCTCTCACAGGATTTGTAAGAAATTATTCATTCACATAATAAATATGTGTCAAGGGTCCTGGAGACACAGTGGTAAATAAGACAAGCAAGAGCCTTGCACACACAGACTTAATGTGGTGAAGATAGACAGTAAACTGGTAAACAAATAAAATACTTCTTTTATTTGAAATAGCAGAGATAAAGTGACATGAAAGAGAATAAAAGGCAGAGGCCAGTTTAGACAGTGATTTTGAGAGGGCATCTCTCTGAGAAGGGAAGATTTAAACGGAGACCTAAAACAGGAAGGGGCTTAGCATGGTCAGAGAATGAAAGAGGCCATGAGGCTCCAGCGTAACAGCGGAGGAGCGATGGAGAGAGAGGCCAGACCCTGTCTGTAGATGATGCTGAGGGCATAGTGAGAAAAGCTGAGATGATGACTTGTTGAGCCATGTGAGTAGGGAAGTTAAGATCACTCGAGATAACAGCACTTAGTAGTTTGCTTTTCCTCATTTCTACTAATCAGAAAGAGGACACTGTACCACTCCTTCAACCATTAACTGTTTATTACAATAATATCGGAATAAATCTTTCCTATTTTAAAAGGCACTATATGATGACAGCATGTTTCCCGTTACATTAATTTTACTAATCCCCGTTTGGCCTTCTTCCACATTTCTTTCAAAGAAAGTCCTCATAATCTCTGCTTGATTCTGTAATTAAATTATATTTCTCTGAGGTCTTTTCAAGCAACGTACATCAGAATTTGAATGTTTTATAACAAGAAGATTCAGCACGGTGCTACTAAAACATGATGGAATTCTCAAAAAAAGATGATATTCCATAGTGCTTATATTCCAGTTTCAGGTTCCTATTTCCTTGATATATGTGTGTGTGTGTGTGTGTGTGTGTGTGTGTGTGTATACATATATATGCACATGACAGGTAAAAGTTGATATAAAAAACATTGGCTTGATTCTGCACAGCTGAATCATATGTTCATATTATTTTTTCATTTCCTTATCTGCAAGAGGAAGAGTTTATTGCCCTTTCATATTTCATAAGGATATCAACAATACATAATGCCACCATTCACTTAAAATATATTAATTATCAGGCAGTAAGCTAGGAACATTACAAAAATTATTTTTAGTCATCCCCATGCCCCAAAGGGTAGGTGTTACTCTTCCCATTTTACAGATGAAGAAGCACTCTTAGAGCAAGCAGGCAACTTGCCCTAGACTGCAGAGCCAGAATTTAAGCCCAGTTCTGCAATTTCGAAAACTCTGGTCACTATACCATGATGCTTCAGACTATTAACAAATTGTCTGATAGCAGATATAAGATATTAAATCATAAAGGTGAATTTAAAATAACTATTACTTCATTAAATTTTTAATAAACTTTATACAACTTAGGAATATTTGCCATATACACCATTCCTATATATTCATTCTTTTGGAATAATAACTTAATTTCAAGTATTTTTTAATAATGGAGAAGAGAGAGAAAAGGAAGGTAGAAAAGATAACCAGACTGTATTTAAGGTCCAAGAATTACCATTCTGCGTCAAATTTTTTCCCCAGTTAATCTTTAATACACATATTAAATTCAATGAACTACCAGTAACTAACTGCTTATTCTCACAAAACTTATATGTCTCTCAAAATTAAATTACAAATGGCCTAGTTTTTCTGAATCAGAAAAACCGAATCTCTGATTGGAGCCTCTAAATGTCACTACTCCTCTGAATTCAAAAGGTAACAAGTCTCAAGAAAAGCATCATAATTTGCTCTCAGCCTATCTATAGATTTATTGTATTGTGAGCTCTTCCTACTAAGATTTTTCAGGTAGCCAAGTCATCTACCAAGACTTTGTCTGAAGAAGTCTAGATATTTAACAAAAGGAAACTGCTGCCAAATCATCTTTATTTTCCTTAACAAAATACACACAAGAGCACAAAATTCACTTACAATATCATCATTATTTTACAAGTATAAATAATGCTCAGAATTCAAGTACAGTCAAGTGCAGAAATATTCCCTATATGTTAATATGTAAACATAAGCTAATTATATACATCATGTGCCTTTGGCCCAGCTGCAAAATAAGAGACATCAAAAAGAAACACTGCACTTGACTGTTCAATTGCATTCTTACTGAGACTTCACACCAATGCCTATATAGTTACAGTTAAAACTTTCATACCGCTTAATGTAAATACCTAAGTAGACATTTAGCCCCACGGCAAATATCTCAAGAGTAAAACTTCTATCCATTTTTAATGATGAAGTATTAAAATCTTAATTGAGTTTCATTCCTTAAAATAAACACTATTAGAACTTATTCCTATCCAAAGTTCTTCCTATGTCAAAATGGATATTATTTATAGGTCACATATATAGAAAACAAGAATGCTATCATGTTTGTTTACTTTTAGAATGGAAAATAAATTTCTAAAATCTATCTAAACAGTGTGGGTCTTTGTACATTCAAAAGGATCTTACTTTACTGATATCACTTGATTTTAGTTTTAATATCCAGTAGATGTATAACTTTGACATACTGAAATAGCTAAGCAATCTTAATTCAAATGACATCAAGCGTACCCTTAGAGAAAAAAACAACAGAAAGCACCACCTAAAAAGCAATTACTGACATCAACAAGACTACAAATATCCAGTTGAAGGCACATGGAAACATTTACTACATTGTCATCAAAGAGTCTCCACCTAGTTCAGGATTAGTAGAATCAGCTGTGGGAACTGTTGGTTTGGCTTCATTCATTGAGGTTTCCTCATTCTCGTTCTCAGTCTCCTCTTGCTTCTCCTGTGGTTCCTCCGTACCAGATACTTTTTGAATCACTTGGTCTGTCTGCTCTGTATCTGATATTTTGTCCTCTGTCTGTTCTGTACTGTTATCAAGAACATCTTGTTCTTCTAAAGATTCTGAAAAGATAAAGAGTCAAGACTTTAGGAATACCCAAATGTTAAAATTGCTATAGATAAGCACACATGTACTTGATCTAAAAAACAGTAGAATGATCCGACATTATCCTTAAAATATTTTAAAACATGTACTTAACTCCCTACAGCATACCTACATAAATTGGTATGAATGAAGAGGAAAAAAATTGGGGAGAAACAAATGCATAGATACACTTTTATCTAAAGCTTCATATGTTCATAAAATTTAGGAACTTTCATCATAACATTTAGGAGTTTTCCTAACGATGCATTTGAATGTTGAAGGTCCAAATATATCAAATAAAGCCCCAACAGAGCTACGTGCTATAACAGCCCAGCAAGTAAAGCAAATGCATTAACTCCCAGAGTATGTTTCCTGCAGGAAATGTCTCCCTTGCGCCCAGCCAACTCTATGAACAACGTGTAAACGTGTGTCTCTGCATTGTGTACACGCATGCACATGTGTGTAGACATGCTATTTCCCACACTAATTTACATCTCTACTAGCCAAGGATGGAGAGGTCTGGATCCACCTTTTCCAAAGGCATGACAAGTCTCCCCTGGTCCCTCTGCAAGACAAAGCCTCAGGGTTTACACCTCTGGATCAGAATATGCTACATACCTAGTGTGTCAGGGGGAGAAAGGGAAGGAAAGGCCTTTTGTCCCTGTCTTGGTAACATAAACTAAGTAAATGTCTTGGTCCCTACCTGAAAATTTACTCCCTCTAAACTCTCTTTTGAGTTTCAGTGAGTTCAAATATCTTAATAATAATTTAATAATAACAATTTTATTAAATAAAGTCCCTATAATTCTTTAAAGTTTAAAGAATGGTTGGGGGAGGGAAAGACAGGAACACAGAGCTTTGGGCCACCCAATTTCCAAGTCAAAGATAAAACTCTGGCTTTGAGATGCTTCTTTGTTTTTACAATAAATAGCAACTAGCAATTACTATTCTTACTAGGACAGATATAGTTAAACCACTAATACGCTAAATAAATAAGCAGATTTTCCTACCCTCAAAGAAGAACCCTGTAACATAGTACAAATGTTATTGATTCCAAAAATCTGGAGGACAGGCCAGTCTACATTAGCAAAACGTTCTAGTTTAGTTCCATGTATAGTACAGACCTGAGTTTTGCTAAATAAATTGACAGTTTTGCAAAGAAACTATGTGCTACATATGCACGCATGCTAATGTGGAGGTCTTACAAATTCATGATTTTACCATATCAGTTCTAATAAACACAAATTATTTGTATCTCACACACTCTATGCCAAGACTTTAAAAACATTTTTAAAAATTAATTCTTTAAACAGATACCTTGGACTCAAGTTTACAGAATTAATTACAACCTCTTTCCCTCTTTTTATATCTAGAATGAAAGGCCAAAATTTCACAGTTAGAGACATCCAAGTTAATGAGATGTCCCTAACTTGTATGAAAATTTCACATGAGATAACAATAAGTAGAGAGTAGTGGTTCTCAAATCACATTTGTACCAAATATCACAAAAATGCTATTTTTATCTTAAAAGGAATGGCATTGCTGCACCACTGTGACTCTTATAAAAACCAAAAGTAAAAAGCAGGTTATTTGAATTTTGTTATTTTAATGTTCCAGTACACAAAGGAAAAACAGAAAGTGCAAACGAAATTCTATGGACATGTACAGATCACATCTACTACATGGGCAAGCAAGTTCTTCAGTAGAAATGTCAGGAGTCACCAACCATTTGCAATTCTACAGAATTCACAAAATTTATCCAGGGTAGAATTTTAAGTTACGATTTTCCACAAATCTCTGGCCACAGAGCAATACCTACTTGCTAAGAACTTTAAAATGTGTTATAATACAATAAGCTGTCTGAAACAAACCAATAAAGCCACACAAAATGAAAAAAACAAAAAGCTCAGAATCCAGGACTCAACTCACCAATAAAGGTGTTTAAGTAAACATAGCCCCACATAGCTTGGCATATTCTGTCTGACAGACTACCTCAACACTGAACAGGAGAGGTATCCAAGTTCATGGGCTATCATATTAAAGCTTTGTGATGTAACTATTTTCAGAAACACATCACTAGTCAAATCCAATTTAACTGTAAAATTCTGGGGTCTTAAAAAAGCAGTTAATACAAAGAGGAGAGCTTTACTACTTAAAATTTTAAATATCTGTAAAGGTGAATTCTGAGAAATACCATGTGCTGTCATAATTACAAAACAACATCATACAAAGCTTGATCATTAATATTATATGGTATTTCAGAGAATATATGGAAGACTAAAAATTAGTGAAATGATAGGGAGTGCTTGAAAACAATCAAAAAACTTATTAATGGCTACTTTTCTTCTCCCAGGTTAATTTACAGAAAAGTAATTTTAACAGCAGTAACACTACAAAAAACTGGCATGTGTCCTGAAGCCTATAATGCAGACATCAGCTGGTCTACATGACACAGATATTCGATGTTTGGATGCCAATGCTATTTTGTGAGCAGTCATCCAAACAAGATTTAAGTGATATGCAAGACTAACAGAGAATTACGTATCAGTTTAATAAACAAACCACAGAGCTTTATGTAAGATTATTGAATGTACTCCAAAAGTATTTTATTTCTATGGGACAGTATCATTTGCCTATTCTAATAAAAACAGTGTTTTTTCTGTGAAGTTGTGTTTTAAAATAACTTGGTGGTATAAAATACATTACAGAAGATATCAACATTTGGGCATAAAATATTAAAAAAGAAACCAGCTTTTCTGTTCACACCAGTTTAGACTAAAATTGAAACAAAGTCACCTGAATTACCTAATTCCATCTGTAAGAAAATTTTTAAAATCAACTTTGGCATCTGTAATGCCAGAAAACAATGTATCTCAATGTGGTAAAACAAAAATGACCCATGGAATTTGTTCCTTTCCCCAGTCCTGCCCCATGCCCTGCTCCCACCCCAATATTTGTGAGAGAGAAGGATTTTCTACCAAATTGTAACAATTGGCTTCCAGTTGTTTGGAAAAGCCTCAACTCAACTAGACAACTCAAACTCATAAAACTGAGTGTAATTGTATAGCAAATACCACTGTCTTACCTATAAACCACACACAAGCAAAAACGTGTAAGATCAACTTACCTTTAGGTTTTTAGCTCTTGAAAGAATGATTTTCTAAGAAAATTAAAGAATTGGCTAGCAAAACAATTTCATATATTTCCACAGGAAATATATAATTTCCACAGAAAAATACATAATTCTAGTTAGATTATGCCTTTGAAAACCCCTTGTATTTGGGTGAATTCATTTAGTCTTACTCTTTATTCCTTTTTACAATAACAAAAAACTTTTTTGCATTGTAAACACATCAATACCCACTACATACATAAACTATAAAATTTACCCAAAAGAAATCTGTTAAATTAAAATAGATCATTTGTCTTTGAACTCAGGTTTTAAACAAAACAGTTTTTACAAGAATTTCTGCCTAAGGAAAATAGCCTACTTATTTTAAGGAACAAAGACATGAATTTCATCCCAAAACTCAACCCAATGAAATGACTCAATGAATAAAATTCAATTAAATAATAACCTCCTAAGAAAAAATAGCTCATATTCAATACACACAATCCTGTTTATTTACCATTGGTGAGCAAATCTATCAGATGAGTAAGAATGTCATTATTAAGCAATGATGTAAAGCTATCAGGTGAAGGTGTTGTAGAAAAGGGAATCAGAAGGCCAAAACATCTCTATGTCTAAAGAAAACATGCAAAAAGCCTACAGTTAAGTTTACATCTTGAGTAAAGTGTACATAATTAAAAATAAAGGTATAAATTTTTGTATCTAATAAACACACAGAATTCAACAAAATTTACATTATCAAATAGTTCAATATCCTAGAGCATCACAACAAACAATACTAGAAACAGAATTTTCTCTACTTCAACATAACCTAATGGTAAGAGTATATTGCTTAAAAGAAAAGAAGAACAAAAATCAGATTTCCAAGATAAATTTTACTTTATATAAATTTTACTTGCTGTTTTAGATAGTATTAATTAGATGCCATGAGTTTTATTATTAGCAAGTTATTTACAGTTGAATAAAAGCTATTTTTTACTAATACAATTGCATAAGATGTAGATAAGTACAATTGAGCAATGAAAACAAACATTAACATTTTTCAAACATGCTAGCCTAAAATAACTACTAGCAATACTAACAGAAATCTCATGCTCTTTTACTATGTCTAACAAAAGAAAATGCAATTTATCAGGTATTATGGAATGCATATTTTTTTTTTTAGAAAGCAAAACTAATAAACCACTTTAATGCAGCCTAGCAGAGATTCAAGTATTACTGTACTTCTCATTTAACCATAAAAGAAACTGAGGAACCTAAAAGCAGTTCACTACTTTGGCATACCATATCTAGTATGCTCTTAGATAAAAACGTAATCCATAGTCCTAATTTCTTGTGTTCCTCTAATACTCGGTAACCAAAGCATTTGATACACCATTCTAGAAAAAATTCTAGGAATTCAAAGGAGCATTTAATGGGAGAAATTTCTTCTAGGTCTTCTTCTTTGATGAAACCTTTCCAAGATTTCATATGTTGTTCTAAAGAGTCATCCAAAAATTTCAAAAGCCTTGTGCCTCATCCTAAATGCAAAATCTTCCAGTAGTAGAATCAAGACAAAACTTAATTTCAAAGTACCATATCATAGACTGGGAAAAAAAGGTTTCTTCCATTAATGCTAGATTATTTGTATAAATCGTTTTAGAATATTTGTTGAAAGAAAAATTCAAACGAAAGAAAGTTACCTTTTCATTCCATTTCTAAATTCAATAATCTAATCATTGCTATCAAGGAGCTATTTCAATTCTTTAAAAAAATATAAAAATTATAGCAGGGAAGTCTTTTTTCAGACTTCAAGTTTCTTACAAGAATACAGAAATCAGAAATCTAAGCTCTCAATTACAATGGCCGTCAGCACAGAGAGTAGATGATCGAGATGATATGGTCTTACGTAGTTCAATTTAATCATAAAGGTATGCCACTTGCGTTCAAAACAAATGCAGCTTCATTTGTTCAGCAGAAATATTTCCAGTCGTACTACAGGAATCCAACTTGGAATTGATAGCTCTATATCAGTGTTGAGATAGGAGTCTTGGAGGAGAAAAGTTTCAGTCTTCTAGAAAGCCAATGAAGTAAAAGGTGCTCACAGCCATTGTGATGAATCCAAAGAGAAGTATGAAAAAGTTACTAGATACTATCTTAACCAAGAGGAATTGTTGCTTCAGTTTCTAGCACTACGAAGTTAGCAGACGAAGTTAGAAGGTCTGCCTCAAGGTTTGTCCTCACCTATTAACATTACCTTATTAGGGTTGAATTTGAGCCAGTAAGACTTCATTCCGGAGATTTCAGACAGAATGTGAGACATCTGGGGCATTGTTCCTCCTAGATTAGATGAGAAGGAAAGGTATAGCTGGGTGTGGTTTGCTATCTATCTATCTTGACCTTAGCAGAAGATATAAAGAATTGGACTCATTATCAAAAGTTTTATTTTGTTGGCTGTTTTTTCTTATTTTTTCTGTCCCAACTATTGGCCTTCAAATATTCACTTTAGTTTTCATAAGCAAGGTTACTCATGGAAAGGACTTCAATTTTTCCTCTAGGCATCTTCAGTATGAAATTCTTTCATTTTCATTTCCAAGAGGCTGCAATGGCAAGGCAGATGATTTGCATGTGACAACATGCAGCTCAGAGCACGACTTACGCAAAAGAAAAAATTTGATATGTGTTTGGAGTCGATGTTGCAGACTTGAAGAAGAGGAATGCATTGATTCAGTGTTGGACATACATATGCATGGCCTCTTGCCATGGCTATCTGTATTCAAATTCATTTTGGTATTTGTTAGTAAGCCAAAAGCCAAACCCAAGTCAACACACGTATTTTAGGTTCACTCTTCAAAGTTAAAAAGAGAGAGAGATACTCCATTTTCATACTAAACTTCCGATATCTGAAAATTCACTGCCTCATATTATTCTCAGTTAAAGCAATTTTTCCCTACTCAATGTTTTTATAAAGAAATAAGATATATATAAATGATAATCCCTAGAAATTAAAAGGATGAATACTGACTGCTAAATAAACTATGTGAACTAAACTTCTATTATGGATTTTTTTTTCTATACCAGGCATAGCACCACATATCATGGACTATGTCGTACTTTGCACAATCTTCACAATTGAGAGCTCTTAACAAATAGCTCCTCACCTAATTTTAATAGCAAGATTAGTCAGCTCTTCTAACTCATCTCTTCCATTTTTTCAACAAACTTCAAGAATTCCTAAAACACAATTACAAGATGAGGGCTAAGACCCAATGAATTCTGATAAATTCTGTTTCTCTAAAATAAGGTTGTGTCCTCAAAGGCATGCATCAGCAATGCTAGTCTCGTGGAGCAAGACAAAATGTTTGTTTCAAAGGAACACTAGTCCTATCCACATAGTCATCCAAAGAACGCAAGGATGATTTTCCAATTCCAAAATTTCCTGCTTTCAGATAACTTCTACCAATTCAAGTAATAAGCGCAAACCTATTTTATCAATGTTAATTAAAAATCTTATAAGAATTTTACCCTTGTAAGTAGTTTTTTCATAATTCTCATAATCTGCTTCATTTACATAAATATAAAAATTGATTCCATAAAAACATTACCAGTCAAATCTCCCAACAGTTATGAGGTCATTCCATAAACAATGTTTACCTAGCTGCTGTTAGATGCTGCTTAACACGATACACTTGACATAACCTGCATTTTAAAACTGAAACACATCATACCAATTAAATAGGAGGCTATAGTATCAGAGCAATAGCTGATATACACATGCTGCAAAATCTGATAAATTAATCCATTCTTATCCAAAAGCATTATGCTTTTATTGTGAAATAGCAAACATTATTAAGAGAGAAAACTTTTTAATTAACATATTCATACCTTCACTGATCTGGTTCTCTGATACAATCACACTTCCTGAGGGCAAGGGACCAACTGAACTTGAGCCTTCCACAGTCTGCCTCTTCTCAAAACTAAACTCTGGAAGTCTTGGAGCCTGAGGTCTGGTTTTTCTTGCAGGATTCAAGAAAAAACAGTAGGCACATCGAAAAGCTGCAGAGAATTTTTAAAAAATAAAACCAAAAATCAAAGAAAACTCAAGGATTAATCAGGTAACTCTCAAGATTACTTTTGCAAATAATCAAAGAACCCTTCAAAAGTTATTTATCCCTTATGAAATTACACATGTTTTCAGTAATATTATGGCAGTGTTCTAACTAAAGCTAATTTTAAAGCATACTTTTGTTTTGTTTTTTAAGGATACAGCTCACAATGGCCCATGAGGGGATCGAACCGGCAACCTTGGTGTTATCAGCACCACGCTCCAATCAACTGAGCTAGTCGGCCATCCCAAAGCACACTTTCTAATAATTATTAGAATATTAATTTTAAAGAAGAAAAATTAAGTCACATAGCACATTAACTAATATCAAAACAATATTAATAACGATCTAAATGTATTAAACTACATTTCTAGTCACCAGAAACATTCCGTATTTTTAAATCCAGAACCTTGCTCATTTGCCAAGAAAATATAGTATGTCATACTTGAAAAGCATAATTAATCTAGCACAGTATTTTTCAATAGTGGCTATACATGAGAATCATCTGAGGAGCTTTAAAAAATGCTGATGCCTGGACCCCCACCCCAGATCAATTAAAGCAGACTCACTGTGAGTGGGCCCTGGACATCATAATTTTTAAAAGCTCTTCAGGTGATTCTGATGCACAGTGAAGTCTAAGAACAGCTGGCCTAGAGGTTGTACATTGTATGAGGAAAATCTGAGTTGTCTATCTTGTTTTGGTCTGTGTTTTAAAATAAGAACAATATGCCTGAACAATATATACAAAGACAATACCTAAAATAAAATGACATTACACGGGAATTGGCACAGAAATATTTGAGAGTTAACTGCCCAATAATTCTTACCAATGTATTCAAATTCTTCTTTCAAAGCCATGCCATTATGAGAAAAACACTGCTGACATATCAAGGCATACCTACACCAAAAGGCAAAACAGATTAGTTACAAATGCAAACAAAGCCCAGGAGAAGCTATGTTAGCTATCACAGCTAATTTATATTTTAACATAGCTAAATATGTCATAACAGATTAGATGCTACTTAGTAAACAAAAAAACAATATTCTTTAAACATAACAACAGCCAAAATTTCAATCATTTTAAAATATAACTTATACAACAAATTAAAAGTAAACTAAGAAACAGTCAAATGAATCCTTACTAAATTAGCAGAAACATATTTGGTACAGAACACTTAAATTTAGTTTTTCCTAAAGTATATTCCTGGGAATGAAATACCCCAAATCTGTGGTCAGATAAGATCAGAAAAAAAATGGAACCTCTCAGAGACTCACAATGAGAAATCTTATAGTAAAGAAATAAATTTAATTTTGTTTACTTCGGTCCAAAGGTTAAAATCTGTGCATCATAATTCCTGTATCTCTCCCAGTTACACTTACACATCCTCCTCGTTTTCTATTTATATATTCTGTTCTCTGTGTATATACTTTTTTTTTTTTTCTGTGTATGTACTTAACAAATGCTTGGCCGTATCAAACAACATTCTGTATTGAATAACATGAAATTTACTATATTAACTTTAAATTCTAGCCTCTTTATTAAAATGATAATATCAACCAATACCTTTGTCAAATATTTAACTCTGGTAACCTAAGAATTTTTTATAAGTCTACGCTATGATATTGCTCTGCTCACATCATACCTATCTCCCCAGATTTATTGTAAGGATCAAGTAAGATAATTAGAAAAGCATTTGGAGAACTATATGTGCCAAATGTAAATTGTCTTCACTGCTATTAAAATTATTACCATCATCAAGGTCCAGTACATCTATAAAACTCCATTTCTTACAACCTGCCAGTTTTCACTATTTATGTGCTCCTTAGGTTTAAGAGTTTCAGTGAAGTGAATCCATTTCTCTAAGAGTGGGGTTATAATAGTTACAATATTGTTTTTTGGGTTTTTTTTCTAGATTATATCTAAATACTTGATCCCAACTCCTACTGAAAAACAACTGAATATGTACTCTCTTCAGGGCTATAAAATACTCCATTATGTTCTAAAATAAGGAAACAGGAGCCACAAAACTAGAGAACATCTAGCATATGTGCACACAACACACACACCATGACCAACAAACTTTTCCTTTACTTTCATCTATCTACCACTCTAGTAAACATTACCTGTTTTGTGGACCATCACCAACTAAATATTCAACAATTCTGTCTAGAGCACCTCGTTCTCGGGGGAGAATGGGTCTTGCTAAAGGTGGACCAGGAGGATGAAGACCTAGTAAATAAATACAAATGACAACAATAATAAACATAAAATAATAAATAACAAAACAAAAATATATTCTTATAAATCTCTGTAGAGCATTCAAACTTTCACTAAAAATGCTAAACTACAAAAAAAATGTGTTTAAGTATGTGCTATTTCACTTAATAGATTATACCAATGTAATCTATTAAGAAATGAAACTATGTTGGGTTCTGCACAAACCAATTTTAAGAATGCCCAGAATATTAAAAGCTTATGTAATAATAAACTAGGGATTTATTCTCTGAACCACAGAGTCCAGGGGTCATATTTACCTTCCCATCTAAAACTACTAAAACACTGTGCAAAAGACATTGGGTATCAGACAATGTAGGATAAAGATCTCTGACAGACAAAAATCAAATAACATAAGCCCTACAATTGCCCCAGTTTGTTGCCTGGAGAGACTTTCCAGGCAGCAGCTAAGGGAGGATACACCCAGGTGAAGTGACTCAGTCTCCCTGAGATGACAAAATAAAGCTGGAATGGGGAAGCCAAAGCAGCTTGAGTTCACAGGAAAGAGTAGGAGAGAATGCACAGATCAGGAGCACCAAAGATCTGCAGAGGATCCCCAAGACTCTCCAGAAGAGTACTGGCTGGTGTATTCATGTGAGACTACCTGAAGACAGAGAAAAGAACTGCCCCCAAATATTAAAGGTAACAGTGCTCACAAGAGGCCAAAATGTTGCATATTTTCACCAACCACAGGGGAAAACTTCGTAACTCACAGGTCACTGGTACATAATCATAGGAGTTTTGTACAAGAATATAAAAATATCTAGCATCCAATAAGGCATGACTCACTTCTGGCATCAGATCAAAAATTATTAGACATCCAAATAAGCAGGAAAACATGACCCATAATGAGAAAAATCAATCATAAGTGACCCAGAAATGACAGAGATAATAGAATCAGTAGACGAATATATTAAAACACTTATGACTATATTCCACATGTTTGAGAATCTAGAGGAAAGATTCAATGTTAAGTAAAGACATAGAAAAAATTTTAAAAACTCAAACTGAACAGATGAAAATTACCATGTCTAGGATGAAAAATCTGCAGACAGGATGAATGGCAAGCCGTTTGGACATTACAGGAAAAGTATTAGTACACAAAGATATAACAATAGAAATCATATAAAATGAAACACAGAGAAGTGACTAAAATTATTTTTAAATGAAAAAAACATCAGTGCGCTGTGGAACAACCTCAATTAGTCTAACATACATATAGTTGGAGTCCAGAAGATGAGGAGGGAGAAGAAGAAAATAATATTTGAAGAAATAATGCACAACATTTTTTCCAAATTTGATGAAAGTTATAAACCCACAGATCTAAAAATATCAATAAACTTAAGCACAAGAAACATAATTTGCAACAAGACACAGCATATTGAAATTGCTTAAAACTAGTAATAAAATCTTAAAAGCAGTCGGAAAAAGATACATTACACACAGAGAAACAGAGATAAGAATGATGACAGAGCTCTCATCAGAAAATAAGTAAGCCAGAAGAAAATGAAACAATGTTTGAAGTTCTGAAAGAAAAACTATCAAATTAGAATTCCATATTTGTCGCGTCCAGAGCAACACAGGCAGTGAGAGAACGAGAAGGGACGGTGAAGGGTTAAGAAAGAAACAGAAATCAAGAAAGTTATGAAACAGGGGGCCAAGGGTCTCCCAGCCTCAAAGGACTGAGAGCCCCGAATCGGGCCGCCTTCTGGCTTTTATTGATAAACACACAAGGAAGTAGTATTTTCTCCATGGTCTGTGAGTCTCATACATCATACCAGAAAACTGATTCAAATCAATCACCCCTGCCTGCAAACAGCCGGAATAGAAAGTCCCATGATGTCTTAACAATTATGATATGTGCCTCCCCAGGGACAAATCTTTTATGCTAAAACTTATTGTTAAGAATGGAAGGAGAACTGATGTTATCACATCATTGACTCACTTCCCAAGCAGGTTGTGGGAAGGAATATAGCCACATAGGCAGAAGCTCTCATTAGCTAGGGGAAGGTGGGGAGCTGTGCCCACCTCTATTGACCCCGTGAGTTCTCCTGGTGGTCCCCACGTGGTTCCGCCTGGCTTGCATTGTTCTTCCCGTGAGGAATCTTACCCGTCATTGGCTGACCAACCATCTTTTGTGGGCCAAACAGAGAGAGATGAAGTGTAAGCACAAAGGTGAAGCAAAGTCCCTGAAAGGAACAGTCACAAACTCTTCTTTCTTTAGGGATAGGCACGACGGTATACATGGTTAGGGTGCTGTGTGACAACACATATTAATGAAAACATCTCTTAAAAACAAAGGCAAAAATGAAAACTTTTTCAAACCTACAAAACTGAAGGACCTTATCACTAGTAGAATTGCACTACACTAAATGTTAAAAGAAGTCCTTCAAGCAGAAGGAAAATGACACCAGATGGGAAGCTGGATCTACACAAAGGAAAGGGGAGTACCAGAAAGGAGTTACTATGTGGGTAAATATACAAAATTTTTATTATTTAAATCTTTTTAAAGTTAAAAGGAAGAATAATTCGTTCTAAATTTTATAACATACATAGAAGCAAAATGTATGACAACAATAGCAGAAAGGTCAGGAAGAGAGAAAAGGAAGAATACTGTTGTTAGATTCTTAAACTAGGTGATGTCATAAAAATGGCGGCGTGAGGTGAGCCTCTTGAAATCTCCCCTGGAATTTACAACAAATTGAACAACTATAAATCCACAAAGGACTCCCTGCACAGCAGACCGGCAAGACGAAGAGTCTCAGGATGGAATTCACCTAAAGGTGGGCAAATTGCGTGCGCAGGGGAGGAGGGAAGGGAGAAGTGCAAAGATGGGGTCCCGCAGGCGCAGGACGCAGACCTAGCTCAGTGCTCCGAGCTCTCTGCATCCCGGAACTACCGCAGCTGCGGGAGAGGGAAGAACTCAGACTGTTAGGGCTCTGTTTATGGGCCACAGGGCTGAGGGGATAGCATATAACACAGCTGAACCCAACGCTCACGGCAGAGACTGCGGAGCAAAGACTGAGGGAAGAAGGCTGAAAACGGTGGTTTAAGCCCTCACTGCCGAGCAGAGAACAGAAGCCTTAGGCACTGAGACTAGCTGTCCCCTCCTTACCCTCCCAGAGCTCGCCCGCCCCACCTGCCCAGTGCTAGAAGCGGAACAGTAGCAGTGTCAGATCAAAAGAACAGAATATTTGCAATTCTGAGATCTGTGGTCCACAGAAACGGACTCGCAGCCCAACTAGTTCCGGCAAAGGGGAGGGAGCTATGGAAGCAGGACTGGCTGTGGTGGTGTTCCCCGCCATTGCTCTGGGTCACCTCTCACAACCCACCCCGCCCCTGTCCCCACCTATCTGGGCGGATCCCTGCAGGAGTAAACAGAACTGCTGAAACAAATGGGCTCTGAATCTGGTGCAGGAAGAACTTGGAACTTCAGAAGCTCTCCACATCCCTACACGGAGGCAGTGCCCTATGACCCAGGCGAACTGTTCACAGAGGAGAAGCCCATCTTCCAAGGAATCCCCCTATTGTGTGAGAAGCCAGAATAATGCAGAGAAAATATAACACTACAGTGTGAGAAAGAACAAAAGGCTGCAGTTGGAGAGAAAATAAAACATTCTACCAACAAGTACTGGAAAACAAAAGAAAGACCTCTTACTATCAACCTGTTGCAGAAGCCACTCCTGTAGATGTCTAGGAAGAGAAATAATAAATCAGTAATTGCCATGAATAACCAAGGCAACAAGACAGCTCAGAAAGAAAGTGAAAAGTCTCCAGAAAAAGAACTTAAAGATATGGAAATATGTAATTTAAATGACAGAGAATTCAAGATTGCAGTTCTGAAAAAACTCAATGAGATGCAAGAAAACACAGAAAGGCAGTTTAATGAACTCAAACACAATCAAAGAACAACATGAGCATTTTATGAAAGAGATTGAAATTTTAAAAAAGAACCAAATAGAACTTCTGGAGATTAAGAACTCAATAGAAGAAATCAAGAATGAAATAACCAGCTTAGGTAGTAGAGTTGACCAGATGGAGGAAAGAATCAGTGACATCGAAGATAGAAACATGGAAATTACACAGATGGAAGAAGAAAGAGACTTGAGACTTAAAAGAAATGAAAGAACTCTACAAGAACTTTCTGACTCCATCAGAAAGAGCAATATAAGAATAATGGGCATACCAGAAGGAGAAGAAACAGAGAATATATTCAAACAAATTGTCGATGAGAACTTCCCAAATTTGTGGACAGAACTGGATCCTCGAATCCAAGAAGCAAATAGAACACCTAATTACCTCAATCCCAACAGGCCTTCTCCAAGGCACATTGTATTGAAGCTGTCTAAAATCAACGACAAAGAAAGAATCCTCAAGGCAGCCAGGGAAAAGAAGACGGTAACCTACAAAGGAAAACCCATTAGATTATCATCAGATTTTTCAGCAGAAACTCTACAAGCCAGGAGGGAGTGGAATCAAATATTCAAACTATTGAAAGAGAGAAATTATGAGCCAAGAATAATATACCAGCAAAGATATCCTTTAGATATGAAGGAGAAATAAAGACCTTTCCAGACATACAGAAGCTGAGGGAATTTTCTAATACATGACCTGCACTACAAGAAATACTGAAGGAGGCTATTCGACCAGCATAAATAGGGATAATTTGTGACAACCAAAACATAAAAGGAGGGAGAGTAAAGGCCTGAACTGGAATATGGGAATGGAGAATGTACGCATGCTGAAGAAAATGGAATACTCTATATGAAACTTTCTTTTACATAAACTTAATGGTAACCACTCAAAAAAAAAAAATCCAGAACTGAAATATGTACTGTAATAAAAGAAGAAACAGAGGGAAAAATCATAGAATACCACCACATAGAAATAACAGACAACAACAAAAAGGCAAAGAAACAATGGAGACACCGTCTTACCAGAAAACCAAAGACAGAATGACAGGAAATCCTCACGTATCAATAATCACCCTAAATGTAAATGGACTGAATTCACCAATAAAAAGGCACAGAGTAGCAGATTGGATTAAAAAAACAAAACACAACCATACGCTGCCTCCAAGAGACACATCACAGCTATAAGGACAAACATAGACTCAAAGTGAAAGGGTGGAAATTGAATAAAAAAAGTAACAAGAGACAAAGATGGACATTTCATAATAAAAAAGGGGACTATACAACAAGAAGACATAACAGTCATCAATATTTATGCCCTCAATCAGGGAGCACCGAAATATACAAGCAACTACTAACAGAACTAAAGGGAGAAATTGACCAAAACACAATTATACTAGGGGACCTAAATACATCATTGACAGCTATGGATAGATCATCCAAACAGAAAATAAAGAAATAGCAGCCCTAAATGATACATTAGATGAAATGGACATAACTGACATTTATAGAGCACTTCACCCTATAACATCAGACTGTACATTTTTTTCCTAGTGTACATGGAACACACTCAAGGATAGACCATATATTGGGACACAAAACTAGCCTCAGCAAATTTAAGATTGAAATCATACCAAGCATATTCTCTGATCACAAGGCTTTGAAATTGGATATCAACTGCAAAGAGAAAGCAGGAAAAACTACAATATGTGGAGATTAAACAACATACTTTTAAAGAACAACCAGGTCAAAGAAGAAACAAACGGAGAGGTCAAAAGATACATAGAAACAAATGAGAATGAAAATACATCCTTCCAAAATTTTGGGGATGCAACGAAAGCGGTTTTAAGAGGGAAATTTATATCATTACAGGCCTATCTCAAGACACAAGAAAAATCGCAGATAAATAACCACACATTACACCTTAAAGAACTAGAGAAAGAAGAACAAATGAAACCCAAAGTCAGCAGAAGAAAAGAAATAATAAAAATCAGAGCAGAACTAAATGAAATAGAGAACAAAAAGACAATAGAAAAAATTAATATGACAAAGAGCTGGTTCTTTGAAAAGATTAACAAAATTGACAAACCCTTGGCTAGACTCACTAAGATAAAAAGAGAGAAGACACTAATTAACAAAATCAGAAATGAAAAAGGGGAAGTTATGAGGGGAAGAGAGGCCTATATGCCACAGAAATACGAAGGATTATCCAAGAATACTATGAAGGACTATATGACACCAAATTCAATAACCTAGAAGAAATGGACAAGTTCTTAGAAACATAAAGCCTTCCTAGGCTGAATCACAAAGAACTGGAAAATCAAAATAGACTGATCACCAGTAAGGAAATTGAATCAGTCATCTGAAACCTTCCCAAAACCAAAATTCCGGGACCAAATGGCTTCACTAGTGAATTCTGCCAAACCTTCAAAGAGGATCTAATGCCAATCCTCCTCAAACTCTTCCAAAAAATTGAAGAAGAGACAGTACTCCCTAACTCATTTTATGAGGCCAACATTACCCTAATACCAAAACCTGGTAAGGACAGCACAAAAAAAGAAAACTACAGACCAATATCTCTGAAGAATACAAAATCCTAAACAAAATTCTAGCAAATCGAATGCAACAATGCATTAAAAAATTATTCATCATGACCAAGTGAGGTTCAACCCAGGGGTACAAGAATGGTTCAACATTCACAAATCCATCAATGTGATACATCACATAAACAAAATACAGGACAAAAATCATGATTATCTCAATTGATGCAGAAAAAGTGTTTGACAAGATACAACGTCCATTTATGATTAAAACACTTAATAAAATAGGTATAGAAGGAAAACATCTTAACATAATAAAGGACATATATGACAAACCCTCAGTTAATATCATAATTAATGGTGAAAAATTGAAGCCCTTTGCTCTACGTTCAGGAATACGACAGGGCTGTCCGCTATCACGTCTGCTTTTCAACATAGTGTTGGAAGTCCTCGCCAGAGCAATTAGGCAAGAGAAATTCCTTTTGCAATTGCAACAAAAAGAATAAAATACCTAGGAATAAACTTTACCAAGTATGTGAAAGACCTATATGCTGAAAACTATAAGACATTGAATTTAAAAGAAATTGAAGAAGACACAAAGAAATGGGAAGACATTCCATGCTCATGGATTAGAAGAATCAACATAGTTAAAATGGCCATATTACCCAAAGCAACACACAGATTTAATGCAATACCCATCAAAATCCCAATGGCATTTTTTAAAGAAATAGAACAAAAAAATCATCAGATTTGTATGGAATCACAAAAGACACCGAATAGCCAAAGTAATCCTAAAAAAAAAGAACAATGCTGGAGGTATCACACTCCCTGACTTCAGCTTGTACTACAGGGCAACAATAATCAAAACAGCATGGTATTGGCAGAGAAACAGACACATAGACCAATGGAATAGAATTGAGAACCCAGAGATAAATCCATATAAATATGGACAGATAATTTTTGATAAAGAAGCTAAAAACATACAATGGAGAAAAGACAGCCTCTTCAAGAAATGGGGCTGGGAGAATTGGAAAGCCACGTGCAAAAAAATGAAACTGTACTGCTATCTGTCACCATGTACCAAAATTAATTCAAAATGGAATCAAAGACCTAAGCATAAGACCTAAAACAATAAACTGCAAAGAAGAAAACACCGGTACTAAACTTATGGACCTTGGGTTCAAAGAACATTTTATGAATTTGACTCCAAAGGCAAGGGAAGTAAAAGCTAAAGTAAATGAATGGGACTATATCAAACTTAAAAGCTTCTGCACAGCAAAAAAAACCATCGACAAAATAAGGAAGCAACCAACTGAATGGGAGAAGATTTTTGCAAACAGTGCCTCCGATAAGGGGCTAATATCCAAAATATACAAGGAACTCATGAAACTCAACAACAGGAAACAAACAACCTAATTGAAAAATGGGCAGAGGACCTGAAGAGACTTTTCTCCAAAGACGACATACAAATGGCAAATAGACATGAAAAAAATGTTCAACATCACTAATCATCACAGAAATGCAAATAAAAACCACTATGAGATATCACCTCACCCCAGTTAGAATGGCTATCATCAACAAGACAAATAGTAACAAGTGTTGGAGAGGCTGTGGAGAAAAAGAAATCCTCAGACACTGTTGGTGGGAATGCAGACTCACGCAGCCACTATGGAAGGCAGTGTGGAGGTTCCTCAAAAAATTACGAATAGAATTACCATATGACTCAGCAATGCCTCTCCTGGGTATCTACCCAAAAAAATATGAAAACATTTATCCATAAAGTTTTCAGGAACATTGAATGCTCCAATGTTCATTGCAGCTTTATTTACAGTGGCCAAGACATGGAAACAACCAAAGTGTCCTCTGATAGATGAATGGATAAAGAAGTTGTGGTATATATACACAATGGAATACTATTCGGCGGTAAGAAAAGATGAAATAGGACCATTTGTGACAATGTGGATGGCTCCTGAGATTATAATGCTAAGCAAAATAAGTCAGACAGAAAAAGCAGAGAACCATACAATTTCACTGATATGTGGTATATAAAACTGAAAACAACAAAAGAACAAGACAAACAAATGAAGGAACAAAAACTCATAGACACAGACAATAGTTTAGTGGTTACCAAAGGGTAAGGGGGAGGGGGTGGTAGATGAGGGGGTGGTAGATGAGGGTGAGGGGGATCAAATACATGGTGGTGGAAGGAGAACTGACTCTGGGTGGTGAACACACATGGGATTTATAGATGATGTAATACAGAATTGTACACCTGAAATCTATGTAACTTTACTAACAATTTTCACCCCAATAAAACTTTAATTAAAGAAAAAAAAATATTCTTAAGCTATATGTGAACTGGTATCACTTGCAGATAAACTGCGATAAATTAAAGATCTATACTATAAATCCCAAAGTACTCACTAAAATCACATGAAAAAGTAATACAGCCAGTAAGGCAACAAAAAAGATAAAAATGGAATCATAAAAGATACTCAGTCCAAAAGGCAGAACATGAGAAGAAAGGCAACAGAACAGATGGGACAAATAGAAAAAAATATATATAGTACAATAGAAGATTCTAACTCAAACCTAAACATATCAACCATTACATTAAATGTACGTAGCCTGAATGATCATCCTCATTACGAGGCAAAGATTGTCAGAATGAATAAAAAAGCAATATCCAACATACGCTGCTTACAAAAAAAATAAATTTAAATATAAAGACCAAATAGATTTAAAGTAAATGATAGAAAAAACATATATAAATATGCTAACACTAATCAAAAGAAATCTGTAATAGCTTATTAACATCAAGTAGATTTTAGAGCAAAGAATATCCTCAGAGATAAAAAGTAATTTCATAATGACAAAGGAGTCAATTCATCAAGAGGGCATAACAATCCTAAACTGTATGAAGCAAAAACTAGTAGAACCACAAAAAGAAACAGACAAAGAACACAGTTATAGTTGGAGATTTCAACAGCCTTCTCTCAATAGTTGACAGAATAAACAGACAGCGAATCAGGAATGATACAGTGTTGATACAGAACAACACTACAACCAACTGGACCTAACTGACAGTTGTAACCACTCTACCCAACAGGAACAGCATACAGTCATGAATTACTTAACGATGGGGATACATGCTGGAAAACGTATCGTTAGGCAATTTCATCATTGTGCGAACATCACAGAATGTACTTACACAAACCTAGATGGCACAGCCTACTACACACCTAGGCTGTGTGGTACAGCCTATTATTCCTAGGCTACAAACCGGTACAGCATGTTACTATGCTGAATACTGTAGGTAATTATAACACAATGGTAAGTATTTGTGTACCTAAACATACCTAAATAGGAAGCTACAGTAAAAATATCGTATAAAAGATAAACAATAGTCCGCCTGTATAGACCACTTACCATGAATGGAGCGTGCAGGACTGGAAGTTGCTCTGGGTGAGTGAGTGAGTGAGTGAGTGAGGAGTAAAGATGAAGGCACAGGACATGACTGTCCACTACTGTAGACTATGTAACCGCTGTCCCACAGGCCCACTCCCTGCTTCCTTCCACTGGGGTCAGAAATAGACCACCAAAGCTGTCAATGCTACTCCATGAACAGAAATGTGGACTGGACTGATTGGAAATATCGAGGACAAATTGGCTGGGTAAGGCATAGATCACCACAATTGTAGTGACTCTCAGGAGGGAGTGAAAGACAGCCTGAGGCTCAGTAGGAAGAAGAAATCAAGATGAGATAAAAGAACATGAAGGACTGTTGTGGAGACATAGTTTTGGCTATTGCACGTTGGAGCAGTGGTCTGATTAAAGAACTTTGTGGTATTCATAAAAATGAAAAAAGGAGACTATTTAACATGGAGAGGATATAGAATTGAAGACTCAATATTTCTACTTTGGAAATTTGTTTTTGTTTCCATTGACCCTGTTTGGTGCAAAGGGCTCTCTCTGGCATTGAATTGATGGAATAAATAAAACTTATCTATGCTTTACATCATTACAAATCTAAAAATATTTCCAAAGTTCAGGGACAGGCTAGCTCCACACTAGCACAGAAAGCTTTTACTAAAGTGGCAGTGGCACTTAATATTTGTCTAGGTAGCGCCTGTGGACCTGTGTCCTTGTACAGGATCTTAGGTCATCAACAAACGCTTTACAGCAGTGTGTTCTGAAGACTATCAAGCTAGATCTGGGAGGGCTGGATGCTCTCTGAATACTTAGCACTGCAGGGACAGGCTCCTTTGTGCTGAAACAATCAGTGGCTGACTGATGGGGATGTAACCTGTGCACTCAAAACTGAGGTCCTGTGAGTGAGAGGGAATCTACTGCCAAGCCCCACAGACATTGCTCCCATTAAAAAATATATAAATTCCTTCTGAACCACATGTCCTCCATTTCTTACAGCAAATTCATCGCTATTATAATCTTACGGGATCATCATCATACATGCGACCCATAGTTAACCGAAACATCATTTTGTGGTACATGATTACATACATTCTTTTCAAGTGAACATAAAACATTTATCAAAACAGATGATATTCTGAGAAATAAAACAAGTCTGAATACATCTTAGAAGATTCAAATAATACAAAGTATGTTTTCTGACTACATTAGAATTGAATTAAAAATCAGCAACAAAAAGACATCAGAAAAATCTCCAAATATTTAGAGACTAAATCACATACATCTGAAAAATTTAGAGCCAAAGGAAAAAAATTAAAAGGGAAATTAGAAAGTATTTTAAATTGAGTAAAAATTTTAAAAACATCAAATTTATGATATGCAGCTAAAGCAGCACTTGGAAGAAAATTTGTAACACTAAACACCTACAAAAGAAGATAGGTCTACAATCCATGAATTTGTCTTCTACCTTAGGAAACTAAAAGCAAAAAGCAAATGAAGGTAAAAAGAACAAAAGACATATTAAAGATAAATAATAATAAAGGTAAATAATAAATATTTAAAAAGAGAAAAGTAATAAAATAGAAAATACAAATATAATATAAAAAAAGCTGGTTCTTTGTGAAGATCAATAAAATTGGTAAACCTCTAGCCAGACTTATCAGAAAAAGAGAGGGAAGATACAAAATACTGTTATCAGGAATGAGAGAAATAGCATAAATCCAGATTGTAAGGATAATAAAAGTATACTATGGATAACTCTATGCCAAATAATTCTATAAGTTAGGTGAAATAGACAAATTCCTTGAAAGACTACAAAACTACCACAGCTCACTCAACAAGAAATAGATAACCATTCAATATGCTAAATTTTGTTAAGAATTTTTGCCTCTGTGTTCATGAGGGATATTAATCTGTTGTTTTTCTTTTAAAGGTTTAATTTTTAGTTTTAGAGAAAACCTCTCCTACAAGTAAAATACCAGGTCAAAATGTTTCAACCTATAATTTCTACCTAACATTTAAGAAAGAAATAATATCAATTCTACACAAACTTATCTATAAAATTGAAGATAAGGGACTACTTCTCATACTAAATATAAGGCCAGCATTACACAGATACGAAAATCAAAGACATTACAAAAAAATAGAGAGATATAGATATATAGATATATATATTACAGACCAATATCCCTCAGGAAAATTGATGTAAATATTTTTACAAAATTTTAGCAAATTGAACTCAACAATATCTATAAAAAATAAAACATCATGACAAAGTGAGATCTAACCCAGGAAAGCAAGGTGGTTTAACATTTAAAAATCAATCAATGTATTTCACATACGAATAGATGTTGAAACAAAAAAAATAAACTAAAACCCCATGAGCATCTCAATAGATGCAGAAAAGCATTTGACAAACTCCATAATCTATTACTAATAAAAACTTTCAGCTCATTAGGAATAGAAGGGTACTTCTCCAACCTGAAAAAGCTATCTATATTAAAAAAAAAAAAAAAAGAAAAGAAAGAAATACCACCAACCTTCAGCTAACATCATGCTGACTGGTAAAAAAGTAATCACTTTTCTCAGATTAGCAATAAGGCAAAGATGTCTGCTCTCACCACGTCTATTCAACATTGTACTAAAGGTTCTAGCTAGTATAATAAAGCAAGAAAAAAAATAAAAAGAATCAAGATTAAAAAGGAAGAAGTAGAACTGTCTTTATTCACAAACAATGTGATAGTCTATGCAGAAAATACTATGAAACCTATTTAAAAAGCTATTAGAATAAGTGAATTTAGCAAGATTATAGGCTATAAGGTCAATATACAAAAATCAACTGTATTGCTATAGATATTAACAATGAACAATTGGAAACAGTTTTTTAAAAAACCACTTACAATTTGATCAAAAATATAAAATTAGATGTACATTTAACAAAAAAATGTGCAAAACCTATATACTGAACACTGTGAAACACTGCTGAGAGAAACTTAAGATCTAAATAAATGGAGAGATATACTGAGTTCGTGTAATAAATTATGCAATATCAGAAGAGAGGAATAAAGAGTGTGGGGTAAAAGAATAACCTAGAATTTAGTTAATGATTTACATCATATAAAAACAGTAACAACAAGAATAGAGTTACACATTTAAACTTTATGAATTGTAACTCCACAATCTTGAAAAGTAAAAGAGAACTGTTTGCAGGAGATAACTCTGAACTGAGACCCAACACAGAAGAAGGCACTGAGAAGAAGGTGGGAGAATAAAATAAGTAAGATTTGACGCTTGCCTTTGTAAAACAAGGCAGGATGAACATAAGAGTAAGATGGGTAGCAATGGAGATTTACATGGAGACCTCCCAGAAGACTTTGAAACAAAATGAGACCTTGTTGGAACAAGTCTTTCAATACAAAGATACAAGGTTTTCAAAAAGACTAACAAAAACTTTAAAGCATTCAAGAATGACTTTAGGATAGAAATATTATATAAATATTTTAAAGAATACGAGATTTGCTTTACAAATAATCACAAACCTAAAGGCTGTTACCATCTTTAAAAAAAGGTCAAATGATGTTAAAATTGTAGCTATCAGTAAATAAAATTTAAGTTCTAGAATAAGCTCTGAGTATTAAAAACCAAGTACAATTTTTAGATTTTATCAGATAAGTTATTTGTTTACTTGTATTAACAACATTCAATCATTACCATCAAAAAATAAACTTTAATGCAGACATTGTCATCCCTCATCAAATTTTCAACTTGAATAAGCATGCCAAATTAGATTTTGAAAGCATTTAAGTCAAGTTAACTTATGCTGGAATATTTTACTTCTGCATGTTTAAAATTAAAATGTCCATAAAGGACTCTGTATACATAAAACAACAGATTTCACAAAAATATCTTAAACCCCTCACATACTTAATAACTTTTAAATAATGCATCTTTGCATTCATACTGTTAAGGATAACAGTTATTAATACAAACATCAAGAGCAATCATTGTAGGAATACTGGTCATTTTTACACAGCTTGGCAAATTATCAAGTACCTGCTGGTTATTAATTTTCAAACATATGGGAGCCCTGTGGTAATACACATTAAATTGATTCTCTTCCACAAATATGGCATAATGAAAAAATGAATTATTAATCTTCTCTATAAGAAATCACTTAACTCATTCATATTTTTGGCAATGTTCAACTTAAATACAAACAGTCTTTTACAGATAAACTACTTAAAAACTTTAGTAAAATATGTTATATTTACATGATCACAAAATGTAGGCCATTATTCCTTCTATAATCCTATTCTTACATGTGTGATACAGTTTTTATTTATATAACTTGCTAAACTTCTGTTTCTTTGAAACTAGATACACAAATGTATAAAATATATGCATTTTCACAAAAATGTTTATTTCATTAAACAACAAAGAATTTTATAAATCGTGTGTATCTCAAATCAGTCAGATAACAACAGGAAAATGAATAATTTTCTATTTAATTTTTCTCAATTTCACAAAATATATGGCTGCCTTAAGAGACATCATTATACGTAAAATTTTAAAGTTTTTTTCAACTATTTTTAAAATTATGACTTGTATACATTTCATTTGTAGCCAGACTTCTTAATTTGTTTATAAATTAATAGTTTTCTTGTTTTCTAAAATCTTTGGCTGCTGTTTTTGAAGGAAGAGCAGGGAAAAAATCTACTGTAATAGTAACATTTAGATTACTTATTGATATTACATACACGTTAAGTGAACTGAATACCTGATATGAACTACTGACTAGCCTCAAAGTCATTATAAATTATGTTAATAATTAGTCATAAAATACCAAAGTAATCTAAATTAGAATTAAATACCCTAAAAGAAAATAATTTACTATCATATTCAAGTATCTGACATGGGAATCTACATAAAATGATGTGATCTGCTAAAGCAGTGGATTTCTAAGTCCCAATCACATCCAAAAAGAAAGTTACAGGGTAATATAATCTATTATGCTCCAAAAATGCAATATTCTAGTGATCTACCACGCTAAAAAAAGAGAATCCAAAGAAATGAAATAGAGTAAAGGCAGTTAATTTAATAGGACTTTATGCTTTAAAGCATCTGTCAGTAAATACTAATTGTCTGGGTTAAAGAAAGAACAATTTACCAGCACATATTAACAATAGTAGTACTGTATACCACAATGAAGGAATATTCTTCCTGAAATATCTTAAGTAATTGTCATGTTTAAAAATATATGTGAAGGGTTTAGCAAAAAGCATGAATATATTCCAAAAGTGTTCTCTTCTATCCCCATTTTATATAAATCTGGAGCCACTCTAAAGCTGAATATAAAAAGATATGCTATACTGTTGACTACAGAATACTACAAAGTTTTATTGCCATTTAAACAAAGAAGCCATAACAGTTAAATGAGCTCAAGAAATAGGTTTCAGTATCACAAGGTGCCAGCTGTAAAGAGTTATGGCTAATTGAATATGGAACTCCTGCTTAATCAGATAACTGCTTTGCAATTTCCAAATGAAATGCCATTTCCATACTGTCTGAAAATGGCCCGTTTTATTGGTAACCAGAGAAAACAATATAAACTGTAAATAACATTAAGTGCTCTGTTTACCCATTCCAGGCACTGAAGTAGCAGGGGATCCGAGACGTCTTGGTAACACATTTGACGATAGGCCTGGAGTAAGCGTTCTTTCTGGGGGTCCACCAGGGGCTGAAGTGTCCTTTGGTGGTCCAGGAGATACTGGAACTTGTTGGGGAGGACCCTGGCTAGAGCTTGCTGGTTTTGGAGAAAGGTTTCTTTGAGCTGCAGTTCGCTGACGAATCTCTGACAATAAGAATAAAAAGTATATATTAAATATCCAATATACCACATTAGCCAATACCACAAGTCTTACTTAAACTAATAAAGTGTTGTGCCACCAGAAGGCATCTGTAGGGCCAAACCTGCTTGTAATAAGAACAATGTAACATTGAAAATTGACTATAACAGAGTTCTCCAGTTCTGATCCCAGAAGTCAACTGCATATAGGTATTTACACAACAAGCTTTGATCTCAGTCTATCTACTGATATTACTCTTCAGAATAAATTCAAATGAAATAAAATCATCACCTAATTGAGTGTCATGTCTTTTACAGCAATCCTTCCTAATTTATGATAAAGAAAGTTTATCAGAATTAGTAAAAGTTACAGATTTGTTTTTCAAGATAAAAATAATGATAACTCTAAGAAATGAGTGAATAAGTATATTCTGGAATTATCAAATAATTTATGAAGTAATTACTCTAAGTAGTCAGAGAAATCCTGAAAAAGTATTCTTTAGTATTAAGTACCATGCCCAATCTCCTTAACACTATTGCTATCTTTTTAGTAAGTGTTTTTGGCAATACATTCAATAAAGGAAAACTTCCACTTGGCATAAATAATATATCACCATAAATAAATCTTATCTTGAGTGGCAGAAATAACAAGACTTTCTGTAACAAGGGTTGGCAAATGTGCCAAATCCAGGCTACCGTCTCTTTTTGTAGCTTTACTGAAATACAATCATGCTCTTTTGTTTATATATTGTCTATGGCTGTTTTAAAAGAGTTGAGTAGTTGCAACAGAGACCATATAGCTCTCAAAGCCATTTATTATATTTATTATCTGGCCCTTTACAGAAAGTTTCATGATCTCCTAACTCAATAACATAAAATTCAATTCTATCATTCCCAATTCCCACTAACACTTTACTTGAATGTTGATGGTAAGATCTCAAGAAACACAGCTTTTTAATTCTACACATCACATTAAATTACCACAAATCTTGAAATAGTAGGCTGAAACTACGTAAGTTAAATTTTAATAGGCATGACTGGTAAAAATGCATAATTCCAAAAGTAAAATACTTTAGATTTGGACTCTATTTCACAGTTAAAGATTTTCGTGAAAAGTTCATTGCAATCAAAAATACAGCTTCAGCATCAGATTTCAGTTTACCACAATCTAGTCTACTAGTTAAGAACCTGGGCCCTGTGGTCAGAAAAGTGTGGTTAGAATCCTGGCTGTTGCTACATTTCCTTAAATGGATTAACTTCACTAAGCCTGTTTCTTTATCTATAAAATTAGGGTAATACTATTCTTAACTCATAGAATTGTTATGAGGATTAAATAAGATAATATCTATAAATTGATAGCTCACATTTATTGAATACCTATTTCAGAGGACAGTGTTTTCACACAACTAAGTATTTTCAAATGACTAGTTAATTATAATGACTGGGACGAACTAACTTTCCACTGATTCTTACTGTAGTCTCTAATCTAACCACTGCAATAATTACAAGCATGTCATCACATATAAATGCATAAATGAAACTGTCTATATTTGGCTATTTTCCATGCAGTTTATATAGAAAATTTCTGATTTTACCTGGACTAATTATACCCTAATATCTCCTACAAATTAGCGGGTCACTTAATGATCACAAGGGACACCTTAAAAAGTAGTTACACATTAAGAAAGCCATTAAATGCTTCAAAAGGTACTAAGATCAGTGAAATCATTAAGATTAGGTCATTAAAACTAATTTAAAAAACAAGGCATTAAATATTGTAAATCATTTTTTGCAGATTTTCAGGTAAAACGTAACTCAAAAAAATGACATTTTCTTCCAGATAAATGAAAGTTTTTTCCATAAACTAGTAACATAGTTGTTTATTACAGATAAATGAAATGTTTAACCTTTATTAGATATGTAAATGAAAGTTTAACCTTTATTAGAGTACATTAAAAGTATCTATTATCCTTCTACTTCTTGAACAAAGACGAGACTGCTTCTTCTGAATGTGCATATACTCTGCGAAAATTAACCAAAGCACACTTTTACCACTCTTCATGTGCTACTGAAAGGTGAGGTCTACGAATAACTAGTAAGCAAGGAACATGAGGTCTGGCATTCCATAAGAGAGACTTGGCTTAATAACGTCTAAGTTGCAATTTAGGCAGACAGAGGGGGAGAAATATTAGAGTCAGTAAAGGGAAAAATACAGTTCCATCGTTTTCAAAGGAAAAGCAAGTAACAAAGAGTTACAATATCAATAGTTAAAAATAGCTAATGATATAGTCTAAATCTATATTTGCTAAAGTGTTACGAAATATGAGTATTTTGTTAATCTCAATTTAAAATATCTAAGATTTCTCAACTTTAAGTCAGCTTGCCATTCACAAATGCCTTGTACTATAATTACTCCAAAAAGTTTCTAGTACTCAACAAAGTAGTCATATTGGTTATATTCAACATTTCCTACACTTAAATGTAAAATAGCACCCCCCAAAAAAGATTTACCCACATCAATCTGGTAAAGTATCATAAGGAATGTTCCATAAGGTCAATTCTTGACCTGAGGATGTTCTAACATACTTATCAATGACCAGTCAATGATTTGATAAAAATCACTCTCACTGAATATGAGGACATGTCTATATTTTCAAATTCAAAATTAAGCAAATAAAATCAAAATAAGATTAAAAACTACAATACCACGATAAACAAAAGGTAGAAAAGTTTAAATAATGATAACAGGATGATTGCTAAAGCAAAGACTCTGGGATTAAAGTGTCTTAATTTAAATTTTAGCTCCATCCTGTTTATTAGATGTGCATATAGCCTTTTCCAAGTTAATAACATCTCTAAGTTCAGGCTCCTTAAAATGTGAATATTTACCTCTTATGGTAAGATTAAATGAGACCATCAGTGCAAAGAGATTAGCCAGAACACAGAAAAAGTACTTAATGAGCAATAACCAATATAAGTAGTATACATCTAAAGGTTGCAGAGATTATAATAAATCAAAAACCAAGCAACCTAGAATTTCTAAATCAATTAAAATAAAATAGATATGAATTTACAAGTTAAATGTTTTCCTAAAGTTATTTGTAAACTTGTTTAAATGTGTAACTTCACAATTTATGTAAAACTTTAAATCTATAACTCTAACTTGTTATTAAATAATTCTTGAGATGAATGTGCTATAATACCAATAATTATCTCTTAATTTATCAGATTTTAAATACTGTTTCTTTACATACTGGTGGAAGGTTTTGTCTTTGCTTTGGTATTAAGCTGTAGTAGGAAGAACACCATACAATAGTTAGCAGGCCTGCATTTTCATCCTAGCTGATACCACCTGTTCTTATGAGAACTTAAAAGTCTTTTATTCATTCTAGGTTTCAAATTTCTTTAAAAAGTGTTGGCAGTACTACAAACACAATCCTCATATTTTCCCTAACACTAGTCAAAGACTTTCAGAACTATTGTGTCCAGTTCTAAGCCTCATAAGAAAAACTTTCAATAAATTTTAGTAATGAGGAAAAAAAAAATCTTTAAGCCTATGAATGACTCACATATGCAGATGTGAAAACTTAAATTTAGGGTGAATTTGGCTCTTTAGAAGTATGATTATAAGATGCAGTTACGTCAGATGTGGTAATACATCTTCAGGAGAGTTTCTATTTTTCAATTTACTTATATTCCGGTCTCTATTATTTAAATTTATACAAATATAATTCCTTTAAATAACCAAAATAAGAAAGATCACACACTGATGTCTCTTACTTTCAAATATTCTAAACTCTACATTCACCATAACATCTTCACATCCTCTTCACACTAACCTCTTTTAAATACAGCTTCTGCCATACTTCTCTACTAAAATTGTTTTCTCAATAAGTTGGTGGCTTTCTATTAACAGAAATGATTCCATAACATCTTCCTTCAAATAGAGGCAAAGATTTTTGAAAAAAGAAAAACTTCCCCAACATTTCACTTCTTAACATAGCACAATCTGGTTTTGGTCCTTCTTTGCTACCACAGTAACCCCCACCACTGGAAAGTACCACTGCTTTGGTTACACCACCATTATTGTTATTAGCATAGCTGCTCTTCTAGGCGCTTTATGTGAGTTTACTAATTTCATCAATATTTAGATCTTTGAGATAACTCCTATCCCCAGTTTTCAAAAGGAAAAACAAAAGCTCAGAAGCTAAGTAACTTACCAAAAGTCTCACAGTGAAATAAGATGGAGCCAGGATTCAAATCCCAGTTTTTATGACACCACCACCCTCATCTGTTACGCAACCTGTCAGATGCAATGGTCTCATCTGTCTTCTACTTACCTGACCCTTTGCAGACTATAGCAGTGGGTGCCAGCTCTACTACACTTCAACTTTTTTAGATGCCAGTTTAATTCTGTTGTTAACGCTGATCACTCCTTCTGTCTTTTTCCTGGGCTCCTCTTTCTCCACCTACCCTTACAGGGTTTTGCCATAGCTCCTCTTACTGTTTTCTCTCCCTGGGCAATTACACTCAATTCCATAGTTTCAGTAACTGTCACCCATACTTCCCAATGATTCCTAATCTGTATCTACAGTCTCAACCTTCTTCCTGAGCTCCATAAGAAATAATCAACTGCCTATAAGCCGCACCACCTGGATGTAATTCCTACACAACAGTTCCAAAAGCAAATGCATTACGTATCTTCTACACAATTACTCCAATTCTCATGTTCCTTATCTTGCTTAAAACACTAACATCTAACCAGTAACCCAAACCAAAAGTAACCTAAGTGATATGCTGACTCCTCCTCCCACTCCCCTATTTCCAAATCTGATTGCCATCAAGTCTTGTCAATCTACTCTTAAATCTGAATTCTCTTAAATCTCTTTTTCAACTCCTTTGCCACAACTTTAGTGCAGGCCTTTATTGCTTACCTACGAATATATTGGATGATAACCGTGTTTCCCCAAAAATAAGACCTAGCCGGACAATCAGCTTTAATGCGCCTTTTGGAGCAAAAATTAATATAAGATCCAGTCTTATTTTACTATAATATAAGACCAAGTCTTATCTAAAATAATATAAGACTAGGTCTTATATTAATTTTTGCTCCAAAAGATGCATTAGAGCTGATTATCCGGCTAGGTCTTATTTTCAGGGAAACACAGTATCCTAACTGATTTCCATGTCTGCAGCCTTGCTCTCTCCAATCCATCCTCCATGTTAAAAAAAAAAAGGACAAAAATCATATGATTATATCAATTGATGCAGAAAAAGCGTTTGACAAGATACAACATCCATTTATGATTAAAACACTTAATAAAATAGGTATAGAAGGAAAATACCTTAACATAATAAAGGCCATATATGACAAGCCCTCAGCTAATCTCATAATTAATGGTGAAAAACTGAAGCCCTTTGCTCTACATTCAGGAACACGACAGGGCTGTCCCCTATCACCTCTGCTTTTCAACATAGTGTTGGAAGTCCTTGCCAGAGCAATCAGGCAAGAGAAAGAAATAAAAGGCATCCAAATTGGGAATGAAGAAGTTAAATTATCACTCTTTGCAGATGACATGATGCTATATATAGAAAACCCTAAAGACTCCACCAAAAAGCTATTAGAAACAATCAACAAATACAGTAAAGTTGCTGGCTTCAAAATCAACGTACAAAAGTCCATTGCATTCCTATATACTAATAATGAAATCTCAGAAAAAGAAATACAAAAAACAATTCCTTTTGCAATTGCAGCAAAAGGAATAAAATACCTAGGAATAAACTTAACCAAGGATGTGAAGGAACTATATGCTGAAAACTATAAGACATTTTTGAAAGAAATTGAAGAAGACACAAACAAATGGAAAGACATTCCATGCTCATGGATTGGAAGAATCAACATAGTTAAAATGGCCATACTACCCAAAGCAATATACAGATTTAATGCAATCCCCATCAAAATCCCAATGGCATTTTTTAAAGAAATAGAACAAAAAATCATCAGATTTGTTTGGAACCACAAAAGACCCCGAATAGCCAAAGCAATCTTAAGAAAAAAGAACAATACTGGAGGTATCACACTTCCTGACTTTGGCCTGTACTACAGGGCTACAATAATCAAAACAGCATGGTATTGGCAGAAAAACAGACGCATAGACCAATGGAATAGAATTGAGAACCCAGAAATAAAACCACATAAATATGGACAGATAATTTTTGACAAAGAAGCTAAAAACATACAATGGAGGAAAGACAGCCTCTTCATGAAATGGGGCTGGGAGAATTGGATAGCCACGTGCAAAAGAATGAAACTGGACTGCTGTCACCATGTACCAAAATTAATTCAAAGTGGATCAAAGACTTAAGCATAAGACCTGACACAATAAACTGCATAGAAGAAAACATAGGTACTAAACTTATGGACCTTGGGTTCAAAGAGCATTTTATGAATTTGACTTCAAAGGCAATTGAAGTAAAAGCTAAAATAAACGAATGGGACTACATGAAACTTAAAAGCTTCTGCACAGAAAAAGAAACCATCGACAAAATAAAGAGGCAACCAACTGAATGGGAGAAGATTTTTGCAAACAGTGCCTCCGATAAAGGGCTAATATCCAAAATATACAAGGAACTCATACAACTCAAAACAAAAAAACAAACAACCCAATTGAAAAATGGGCAGAGGACCTGCAGAGACATTTCTCCAAAGAGGACATACAAATGGCAAATAGACATATGAAAAAATGCTCAACATCACTAATCATCAGAGAAATGCAAATAAAAACCACAATGAGATATCACCTCACCCCAGTCAGAATGGCTATCATCAATAAGACAAATAGTAACAAGTGTTGGAGAGGCTGTGGAGAAAAAGGAATCCTCATACACTTGGTGGTAATGCAGACTGGTGCAGCCGTTATGGAAAGCAGTGTGGAGGTTCCTCAAAAAATTACGAATAGAATTACCTTATGACCCAGCAATCCCTCTCCTGGGTATCTACCTCAAAAATCTGAAAACATTTATACATAAAGACACGTGTGCTCCAATGTTCATTGCAGCTTTGTTTACTGTGTCCAAGACATGGAAACAACCAAAATGTCCTTTGATAGATGAATGGATAAAGAAGTTGTGGTATATATACACAATGGAATACTATTCGGCACTAAGAAAACCATCCCATTTGCTATCAAGATCAAAAGAGATTAATGATTTCTACTTTAATCTTCAATATATCCCACGGAACACAAGTGAGTAAACTCTAAAAACCTACTTAAATAAGAAGTTAAAATCCATTTGCTAGAGCCATTAATTTTTTCTGCAATACTTATTGATTTCAAATTTAGCTGTGGCAGGATACAATTGACTTTTCTTTTGCTAATTTTATCAGTAGAGACGTAGTGTTATGTACAAAGGTAAAAGAGAATGTATAGGTAGCTTCCTTTTAAAACAAATATAGAAGGGTCTGTTAAGAATTTATTTTAGCTATCGGATGTCATCATCTCATAATCTTATCAGCCCCCCTACTTCAGCCATTCACTCCTATGGTCCTATCTAGTCCTATATCCTTGCCATTAAGGATAAGTACATCCCTCTCAAGTTCAAGTATCCCACTCTCAAAGAACACTTACCTTTCCAGCTTATTTCCTCTATTATTCTTTCAACTCCAAGGGGATCTATGATTCATTAATTATTAGTTATTAAAGGGGTCAGCAAATATTTTTCATAAAGCGTCATACATTAATATTTTAGACTTTGTCGACCACATACAATTTCTGTTGCATATTCTCATTCTTCTTTGTTATTTCTTAGAACACTGTAAAAATGTAAAACCAACAGCCATAATAATTTCAACAGCCATGTAAAAGA
Source organism: Rhinolophus sinicus (assembly GCF_036562045.2). Taxonomy (NCBI): domain Eukaryota; kingdom Metazoa; phylum Chordata; class Mammalia; order Chiroptera; family Rhinolophidae; genus Rhinolophus; species Rhinolophus sinicus. The sequence continues at coordinate 160,337,359 of NC_133751.1, forward strand.
GCTGTTGGCCCAGATTTGCAGGCTGCAGTTTGCAGACCCCTATATTAATACTGCCAATACCTTTTGACCATTTATCAGCCCCCTCTCATGTCCTTATTTACCTCATGATCATCTTAGATTCCATAATACATTGTTATAATCACTTCCTTGTTATACAACTGCACCTCCCTGCCCCTTTATCACTTTATCAAACCCATTAGGCAAAACCCCAGCTCTGGTTAAAACCAACTCTCGGCCTACTCCATGCCTGTTCCCATACAGCTAAACACAACTGGAAAACACACACAACCATGCTTTAAATTCATGACCATTAACTCTAAGTGGATGTTAGTGTCCCCTGGCCTTCCTACATTTTCCTAATCTACTTACTCTCTCTCCTAGAGAATTATTTTATACCTTCTCTTCAGAACCCCATCTTCCCCATCCTCACTCTCACTGGGAAAAAAGATAAAACCAGAAGAAAATTCCCACCACCTTCCCATATCTCTGTCTTCCCTCCTTACTATAGTTATCAAAAGCCAACTCTTCCATTTGTACCCGAAACCCCACCCCTTCATGCCTCCTCACGGACAGTTCTCCATCAATTGTCCCCACTCTCTCCTCCATCATCAATTATTCTGTGTCTTCTATGCCATTCCCAGTAGCACACAAACATGCTATCATTTTTTTCATACAGAAAATGCTTCCCCCCTTTAGCTTTTTAATCAAAAGAATTGTCTCTCGTTATTGTCTCCAACATCTCTATCCCCATACTTTCTTAAATTCACTTATCAGATTTTTGTCCCCATTCTTCCACCAAAACTTTTCTTTTCAAGATCACCAAGGACCTCAACATTGCTAAAATCAGTGTTGAATTCTCAACCCTCAACTTACTTGGCATTAATTTTTGTCACTACTTTGAAATACTCTCTTCAATTAGCATCCCAGACTCCACACTCTTCTGGGCTTCATATCTCAGTGACCACTACTCAGTTTCTTTTTCTGGTTCCTCTTCATTACTCTCAGTATCTTAATTTTCGAGTGCCCTAGGGTGGCCTTGGTCCTTTTCTTTCCCCACACTTACATCCTTGGTGACCATTTCCAGTCTTGTGGTTTTAATACCACCCACATACTGATGACACCCAAAATTTATATCTTCAACCCAGATAATTCCTGTTTGCCAGACTCATACTCAAATCTTCCTTAAAATCTCCACTTGGATGTCTATCTAGTAGGCATCTCAGATATACATGTCAAATCCTGCTCTTCACCACCTCACCTCAACCCCCTCCAAAAAGTGTTCCACTTGCAATATCTACCATCTCAATAAATGGCAACTCTATCTTCCCAGTTATTCAGGTAAAAATACTGGAGATCATCTCTTACTCCTTATTCTCTGACCCTATATTCAACCCATCAGGAAATCTTCCACCTTCAAAATATGCAGGCTCTTACTACTTCTTACACCACCTCCAGTGTGACTAACTCAAGGTCCAAGTCACCCTCAGTGCTTTCCTAGATTATAGCAACAGCTTCTTAGGTCGTCTCCCTGCTTCCACCTTTGTTTCCTTTGCAGCCTCAACACAGTAAGCTGCCTTTTAAAACATAATTTAGATCATGTAAATTCTCTGTTCAAAACAAAAAAGTAAAACATTTTTTTTAAATCATTGAAAAATGAAGTTCTTATGGTCTACATTCTACATACAAGGCTCTCTACGATCCTTTGTTGCCTCTCTTACTGCTTCTCCTATTCCTCTCCACATGCTTCAATCCAGTCCAGCCATACTGGCGTCCTTTCTATTTCTAGAGCAGTCTGGGCATGCTCTCTACTTCGTCTTTACACTTATTGATTCCTCTGTCTGGAATGTTCTTTCCTCAGATATCAGTAGGGCTCATTCTCTCACTTATTTCATGTCTTTGATCAAATACTTATAAATGTGGCCTTCCTTGACAACCCTATTTAAAACTTCAACCCATCCTCACTCAAGCCACTCCCTATTCATCAATTCATCAGCATGTCTTTATTTTCACAGATAAATTTATATATATACACACATACAAAAAGAGAGAGATTTTTGTTTGTTTGTTTTGTTCACTACCATGTTTCCCCAAAAATAAGACCTAGCCAGACAATCAGCTCTAATGCGTCTTTTGGAGCAAAAATTAATATAAGACCCAGTCTTATTTTACTGTAAGACCAGGTATAATATAATATATAATATAATATAATATAATATAATATAATATAATATAATATAATATAATATAATATAATATAATATAATACAATATAATACTGGATATCATACCAGGACTTATATTAATTTTTGCTCCAAAAGATGCATTAGAGTTGACTGTCCGGCTAGGTCTTATTTTCAGGGAAACAGGGTACTATGTCCCCGGGGCCTAAAACAATGCCTGGCAGATACCACAAACTCATTAAACATTATTGAGGAAAAAAAACAACCCTAAATAAATCAGAAGTTAGAACACGGAAGTCAAATTTAATCCTATACACCATATTTCCCCGAAAATAAGACAGGGTCTTATATTAATTTTTGCTCCAAAAGATGCATTACAGTGTATTTTCAGGGGATGTCTTATTTTTTCATGTACAACAATCTACATTTATTCAAATACAGTCATGTCATCTTTTTCTGGAACATCGTCAAAACGTACTAAAAGCGTCTGTCTGGCTGATGATCTCAACTGAGGCTCATTTTCAGGGTAGGTCTTATTTTCAGGGAAACATGGTACCAACTAAACCTTGAACAAAAATTTAGTTTTTTTACCATCCCCAAATAACTAGATTTATTCTCCTATAGAAGCTATTCAGGAATTTACACTGTGACAAATTCCATTTTTCATTAAATCCAAACTTTATTGTTTTTTAATCCAGAAAGGACATAAAATCTTTCCATCTCTCAGTCCATGATTTCTACAGAACTAGAATAAGTGCTAAGCATCCAAGCACCATATCATTCTATTTAATGATATATGTATATTTGTACATATATCTACTTTTTATGTTCATTTATTCCTTCACATCAAATGATGACACTGATTTTCTGGCACAGCCAAAAGAAGCCTAAGAATACATGACAACTAAATGTAATGTGGTATCCTGGATAGGATTCTGAAACAGAAAAGGGACATTAGGTAAAAACTAAGGAAATGTGAATAAACTGTGGATTTTAAGTTAATAATAGTGAGTCAATATTCATTAATGTTAACAAATGTATTCTGTTAATGTAAGATGTTAATAGTAGGTGAAGCTTTGTATACGGGTATATAGGAACTCTTTGTACTAGCTTTGCAATTTTTCTGTAAATCTAAAAATGTTCTAAAAGACGAAATCTATTTAAAAAGGGAGAGGTAGTTGGGTTAATATCATGCCCAGTAAATATTATACTCCTTTTATTACTAAATCTAAGCAAATCAAAGAATACTATTCTCAAAATCTATAATTAATCTCAGTGTAATATATTTCATTAACAAGTAGGTAATAAAAAATAACAGAATGATACCTACTACACATAAATCAAAGTTCTGTTTTCAGCAATCATGCAAGAGAACTAGTAAAATAAGGACACCACAATTAGATTTACAGTTAGATTTGGAGAGTAAATCTATTCAAGTGCCACATATATGTACATACGTACATCTTCAGTACTTTTTTCTCCTTTCTATTATTTAAGTTCAGAAACAGGTGAAAGAAAAGGAAAGGGAGGGAAAGGGGAAGGAAACAGGAGGCAGAGGGAACGGGGGAGGAAGGGAGGGAGAAAGGAAGGTTGGTTCAAGCAAAGTAAAAAGACTTAACTTTAAACACACAGAAACAGAACTTAAATATAAATAAAACGTATGACAAAGTCATCTGTAAAAATAATGGGAACCTAAAAGAGATATGACAGGATTAATTTAAACAACAAAACTAAATTATAATTCTCAAAAAGTAGGATAAAGTTGAAATAGTTTAGAATTTTTTTAAATAAGGAAAAAATCCAAACAGCAATTAATTACAATAGACCTGGAAGAGCTGGGATTACTACAATAGCACAGTCCAGAAAAAATATTTTAAAAAAAAAATGGTTATAAGCTTCTTATAGTCAAAAACCATTTTTTAATAATTTGTTTATTCCGCATGGTGCCTGTACATTCTTTTAAATAAACAATTCATTTATATATAGCTAAATGTTAATTTTCCAGAAAAGAATATCTAAAAGCAGTACCACAGGAATCCAAAACAGAAAGACCAGCAATGGTTTTTCTATAATTATGATATGACATTAGAAGGAAAAAATGTATTTGGATTTCAAAGTTTCTAAGGAAAGTTAAGTTTAGCTCTTGAAGTAACTTATGCTGCTTAAATATTAATAAATACTTAAAAATGTCAGTAAAGGGGATCATACATCTGACCTTTAGTAAGAGAGAAAAGAACAGAATTTTTCAAAAGTAACAGCAACAGATTTCTGCAAATTATCACATTTTAAAAACATATTCACTAAGGTTATTCAGGAAGTATTTTTGAAAAGTTAGTACCAGTTATACAAAATACTGCAAAAATTACAGAAACCTAGCCTATAGGCCAAAAACTTTTTTTTTTTATAATTACTAGAAAGAAGTATAAATTGTGCAAAAATTTAGACTGATTATTAAAGTAGGAGTTTCATTGCAAGTACCTATGCCTAGTTTATTTTAATAATATGTAAACTTTTACAGTTATCAAAAGAGCAGGCTAATATTTCTAAAACCCAAAATCCTACTTAGGCAATATGGGAGAGGGTGGGGTTCTTCCCACATAGCTCTGCCAACTAGAAAACCTAAAACTATTATGGCTTACTTAGTACCCATCGTCTTTGTGGATATTTATAAAAGAATTGACTTCTCAAAGTTCTAAATGTCATCCTATCTTTATAAACCAGCCTAAATTCTGATGATTTAAAAGGATAGATGTTAAATTTTTCACAATATTATCTTCTATATTTGCTACAAAAGCATTACAAACTGTAGTATTATATTCTAGAGAAGAGAACAAAGAGGGAAGCCAATGTAAACTCAAAAATACTTTTTCACATGCCAGTCTTGGGGATACTCTGTGTAACCAGTCAAAATAATGATTTTTTAAATTTTACATACTATTTAATGACAAAATAAGTCATGGTTTCACTAATAATCTGGGAATATTACCTCAAAAAGAAAGACTTAATGTTATATAGGAGTAATTCAATTTTTTCCTCATTTCTAAATTATTTTATTCTCTTCCTAAATAAAAGTGTTATTTTAGAAGAAACTTCAAATTTGACAAAAATCTTCATTAAATTCACCTCAAAAGTAAATCATAAAAATGTAAGAATTTTCATAACAAAATATTTCATAACAAGATATTTCATAACAAGAATTTTCATAACAAGATCCTTATTTAAAGCGGGGAAAAAACTTACAAAATATTGGTGAAATTACTTAGATTTCAAAGGATTAAAACTAATTATATATTAAAGCTCAACAGATACTTTATCATCATAATCCTATAAAATCAAAATGAAATAAACCTACTGCCATCACTCCAAGTCATATCCCAAATTACCAAATAAAAATTAACATAAAAGCACTCTACATAAATTTTTACACACCTCTATCACACTTTTGAACTCACTTGGATAAATATGGATCTTTCCAACAGCAGCAGCAGTTTGTACAAAGTTATTTACCTTGTCCAGGTCTTGCAGCTACAGCTGCTCCAGCAGATGGCGGCTCAAACTCCTGTCAATTACAATAATGTTATTTCAGTGACCTATTACAATGTGCAATTTGTAATAAAATAGTAGTGATATCACAGACTTACCTTTGCTTTCTTTGAGTCTGGATCAAATCTTTCAAGAATTAATTTAGCTGTTTTATACGTTTCTTTTTCCATGACTTCTTCAAGCTGCGAACAAAAATTTCCATAAATTGTTACATTTTAAAACACACATATTACTTATTTTATAAGTGCTAGTCAAAAAGTGCTCAAATACAAGGCTTAAAATAAACAGCACATAATACATCCAGATAGCATGAAAGACTTCCTACATTCAAATAATGAAAATCCAGATTTTAAAATGACTTCTGACCTCTAATGTTACTTGTATTTAACAGTTTTACTGCAAGGAAATACCAAATATTGCTAATTGTTTACATATAATGAGGAGAATAATTACATGCACCAACTTCAATAATGGAATGTGCAAAAATCTATCAGCCATCATTATTGGAAGTTATTAGACATGACAAGCAAATGACAGGCAATTCCTCAGATTTATTTCCTCACAGCACTTAATGCTATTAATTTAAAGAAGGTCGTTAGCCAAGAGCTTTACAAAATAAAATCTCTGTGCCAATTAACTGCTGTCAGCATCGATTTTAGATTATTTATTAGCAGAAGCAATTAGCTTGCTGCAAATGCAGTGAAAACTCACTAACTGGGAGAACAGCCATGGAATTTGCTCAAATGACTTTAAAAGCTGAAGCTCCCCCTTTTTTATTTAGATTCAAACAACTTTAGAGGGGAAAAACTGAACATAGTAAGAATTTAAGTAAAATTTTTACTGAGTTCTATGCTCACATGAGGGACTGTAATTAAAACATTTCATTATTATAGCATTTTATTTACAATGCACTCAAGTCACTTTACGGCTTAGTACATGGGTTTAATTTTAAAAGTAATCACTAGTAAAGTATCATTTTAGCAGTTATGGCCCAATATCAGAAAAAATTAACTTTAGTGTTAGATAGTCAAAGTTATGACAAATAGCTAATATATAAAATATAATGCTTTTACAAAAATGGAACAGAATCTTTTCCTTCTCAGTGACCACTGATAGGCACTTAGATTCATTAAGTGTCATTTTACAAAGGGCATTTATTTTAAAATGCAATACAGAACACATTTAACAAATTAAAAATACAGTTAAAACTATGCTGCCACAATAGTAGTTAATAGACTCCTCATTAAAAACTCAATTTAACATTTAAAAAGCTAAGTACTTAGATGAATGATTTATCAACCTTGGTTTAGTGAAACTAAAACATTTTTCTAATTATTGCAAAATTATAATAAATTCTCAAAACAAGAAAGTTTAATTTTCTGATGTAAAGGAAATGTTTGTAATATCATTTGAGTTGGAGAAAAACTGGGAATAAGTGTAGAGAGAGGGCATGATAGTATATACACCAAAATTACATAGACTATCAAAGAGCTGAATCCCTGATCTCTACAAATTAATTTTTGACTTTTTAGACCAATGCTGCAGCAATAAAACTTTATATAATGATGGAAATGGTTTATATCTGCAGAATATAGTAGCCACCAAGCCATGTGATAAATGAGCACCTAAAATGTTGCTCATGCAAATGAGGAACTGAATTGTAATTTTATTCTATTTTAAGTAATGAAAATTTAAAAAGCTACATGGGGCTACATAATAGCTTAATTAATACATTTATCCATACAACATTTTAAGTGAATAACTTGTTTTAAATAGACATTCTGATCAGCAGAAAGAACATAAACTTGAAGCTCTGAAGTCAGAAAAGATCTGGGTTCAAAGCACATCTCTTCTTAATCAGCTAGAAAGACTTCAACCAAGTCTGTTAGCCTCAGTTCCCCCTTTTGTAAAGCAGATACATTAAGATCGTATTCATAGTACTGTTGTCCAATTTAAATATGTAGGAGAGAAAGAGTCTATAAAAGTACCTAACACAATAACACATAATCTTCAATGATATCCCAATTATTCAGAATGGCTCTGAAACAAACAAGTGTTTTGAAACAAGTTGGTTTCCAGATATCCAACATATTAATCCCAGAATTTAGGAGTGAGAAACTGGATTCTCCGAATTCCCTAAATTATAAGTTTCTCTGTATTTTTCATAATATTTTATATATTTCAAATAATAATGAATGACATAACAAAGAGTGAATTGTTTTGCTGTGATATGGTTATACTAAAATTTCAGAGTTTTTTATTTAAAAAAGAGAATAAAATACATGGTTACTTATTTATTAGGAATCAACATTATTTTGGCAAGATTTTATATTTTAATAACATATAACAATTATTTCTACCTGGTATAGACATTTCATCATAGAGAATACAAAAAAGGAATACTAACACAAAATAAATGTCAAGATTTCTTTTAATTTTGAAAAATTGCACAAAAGTTTAATATTTAAATTATTATTCTTGAAATAAAATTTTAAAACACAAAGCATTAACTGCCCTATCCAATATTCTTGATTTTTGTTTCATGACAAATATTCCAGACACAGAAAAATTTCTTTCATTTTGCACTGACTTTGGTCAAATTATTAATATGCCAAAAAGAATCTTAAATTCAGAGCATTAAGGTACATGTTGCATCATTTAAACTCATGATTTTACAACAATGAAAATATTGTCTGCTTACCCTCATATTGTTTTTGCTGTTGAAATCAATATTGTTTTTACTAATTCAGATTTTATATTATTTTCTGATTTCATATAGGAGTATTTCACAATAACAGTCACATCTTTTCTCTCTGCATTTCTTCTGTTAAAGCATTTACAAAGATCTGTAGCCTATGGTGAATATTCAAACACTGGAAAATGCCAGCAAACATTATTGGGTAATACAAAAATGTAACATTTGAAACGCTAGTGAGGTTATTTAACAGCCCTACACAGAATCACATGCTGAAATTGCCAATTTAAGGACATCCTTTGCTTCCAAAATTTATTTCACGGAATATCATTCACAGGATTTTATAAAAAGTATATTGTGTATATAATTTACTTGTAAGAACAGCTCACCATTAATAACAGGCAGGCACATAAAACATACTTATAACGTGACCACAAAAGCAAGACTGACTAATTAGATTGTGCCACTTCCCTTCTACATGCTTTTGTCCTAGTCCCAGAAATGTCCACATTAACCTACAGCTCAACATGTTAGAATTTTATTCTTGCTTTCAACTGACATTAGTGGACTCCTTTGAACCAGTAACATTTGTAGTTGACTGTTAAGCTTTAATTCTCAGAAAATTATAACACTTCTTCCCATGTTCCCCCTTTCTCAACTGATTTTTCTCAGGATTTGGAAAAACTTAAATTTCCAGGAAAATGCCAGAAAGGAACTACCACATAGAAATACTAATTTGGAAAAAGCACGGCATTTTCATGAAGCCACTTAAAGAGATCATTTTGACTCGTGTTTTAGATGTTGTCTTTCAACTGTTTTGATGGGATGGTCATGGAGGCAGAGGGATTACCTATTGAACAGTGATTTTTAAAAAAAAAACAAAACTAAAAGTGTTTTTTGAAGACCAACCACAAGTTATGTGGAAAAATAGACACATTCAGACTTGGAAGTTTTTTAGATAAATAAAGATTAATTCCTAGCTTTTAGTAAGTACTTACATTAAGTTCATAGATTTAAAACATTGTTAAGATGTTACTCTCTTTCCTTTCTAAGTAATTTAACTTTTTAATCAGTTGATAATTCATGTTCATTGTTACAAATTAAACTTTTACAAATTAAAAATTACATTACAAATCTATTCAGATTAAAGAGATATATCCTTAAGGAAACTACCTTTAATAAAATGTCAAGTAGTAAATATAAACTTGTATTAATTTTGTTAGTAAGAGAAGGTATAGGAGTTGAATAATTTTAGACTAAAAGTTATTTTTCCTGCAGGCATTTCAACAATAAAAGTATTTTTTAAGGCTATAAGTGTAGAGTTTAGACTTAAACATCAATGGACGAGATCAGTTTTGATTACATTTAGCTTTTGCCCAAAGTAATGTCCCTTCTTTCTCCTCTCATTGCCAGCACAATCATTAGCTAGCACTGTGCTATTTACTAATACACCCTTAACACCTATTGTTCTAAACAAAGTGTAAAGCTACTCAAACAAAGCAGCTTTGTAAAGGGCTTGAGCAATAAAGTCCAGGAACTAGTTCCTAGTAGCAACAGTATTATAATCATAATCAGCATTGGTCAAGTCAATGTAAATTGTGTTCCCTAATTAATAAAATGAGTGAGAGCAGCCAACATATTTTCCTTTAATCATACTGCAAGAGAAACGCCATAGTGAACTATTTAACATGATGCTTCATGAACCATTTAGATATACACAACTATTGAATCCTGAACTGAATTTCCCAACTGTCAGGCCTAGATGAAGCATCTTTTATGTTGTGATTCCTTCAAGGGCTATTAAAGAAGAAGTAAATAACTTGGCTAGCCCTTTCACAGAATTTTCCAAGTCTGCTCTGTTACTCTATTGAGAAGTTTTTCCCCAATTATATGTTCTCCAAGATTGTGTTTTCTGGTGATGTGATGCCACTGACATTGGAATAGCTTCTCATCACTCAGAAATTTTTATTTTCTTCTGCTTTTTTCTTTTATCTTCCTCTGTGTCTTTTCTACCTTAATCAATATTTCTCCATTTTGGTACAAGTAGGGCTTAACTCTAACCATTACTACCAGCTCTTCTTTTTATCACATCAGCAAACAAAACCAAGCATGTCACAACTTCTATATGACAGAGAACCATCAGTATTTCTTCACTTTGAATTCTGGCTGCTCTATAATATACAGTATGTCAAAAATATAACAATATAATGGGAATATTTCTGTGTTTCAATTTAGGACCATCAAAAATGTTAATGCAATTTTGATAAACATCTCACAGAACATTGAAGGAGCATGAAACAAAATAGCTAAGGAATCTTTTCATAATTAAAGTTCCTTTATTTTTCAGGTATTTAAAACCCTCAAGACCAGTGTCTTTTATTATCAATTCACAGAACAATTTTTAACATTAATCTTATTAGTTTCAAAATAATTGTTACATATTACATGTTAGATTAAAATACATTGATCATTTTTATCTGATTAAATAAGTTTCCATATAACACGATAATGCTATCAATTATCATTTACATACTTCAAAAATAATTACATAAAAAACATATGTAAATTCAAGTCAAAAACCAAGTTCAATTCACTTATTAGAAACTATTATATATTAACCTCCAAATATGTAGGGCCCTTCCTTTCTTACTCTTGACCCTCTCTCCAATGCATCGGAAGGATGCATTTTACTGGCCCCACAATCAATACCCATGTAATCAGAGTTGCTGATAGAAAATGGAAGAAACCAAAGAAAAAAATTCTCTCTCGCTCCCTTTTTCTTCATCCTTTTCATGTTAAATTTGTCGTTTACAACCAATCTTCTTGATTCCCTCTCTCTTTGCCTTATCTTGTCAAGAAAACCTGAGAACTGACATAGGTGGATATTTAGTCCTTTTTTGGCCTTAATCAATAATCAATCTGGACACCCACCTTTTTAATCCCTTGGCCTCACTTAGTCTTCCAATATGATTCATTTACTTACTTCTCAGCTTCCAAATGACACTTCCTCAGAATCTCAAAAGTCCATCTAACTACTTTTTCCTGTCAATCATTATTAACTAGCAAAAATATTCATAACTTAGCTTCATCGTTAAAATGCTACCTAAAAGCATACTTGTTTCTTAGAAAGTCATTACTTATAACATATAAACATTAATTATTCAATTCTTAATTAGTTTTATATAAGTTAAATTTAACTTACTATTTTTTTCTTCTGTGATTTTAAATCATCCAATGCTTCATCTAGAAAACAAGATTTAAATCAAAGCTAAATCAGATTAAGATACCTAGATATAAGAAAAAATCATGCCAAATGATATATATATTAAGCAACAGCAAGAAAAATTGCTCATTTTAGGATTTCTCACTGATGTGTACAGATAAAAATTATCACAATCTTTACCCATATATATTTCGTATTTTTGCCTATATTATATATTATAAACAAAGTAGGGGAAAAATGGACTTTACATAGAATACAAGTATAAAAAGATATATAAAGTATTTCAGAAACATTACTAATTACTTCTTCCTTTCAATATCCCACCCAAATTTACAAAATTAATGCCAAATCTCTTTTTATGCATTGGTAATAAAAATGTTCTCTTTGTTTACAATAAGTGCATAATATACTTTATTAAGTTATTCAACCTTCAAGACACTGAGCAGTAATAAAGAAAATCTTTTGAAAATCTCCAGTACTATACATGCAGAGGTTTTGGAAGAGGAAACTAATTACTTTTCAAAATTAAACTTTTCTAAGATTTCCCTGCTTATTTAGGTTAGTATGGTGTAACATGAAGAATCATTTCAAAAAATATCACTTATGGGGCCAGCCAAGTGGTTCAGGTGGTTGGAACTCCATGCTCCTAACGCCGAAGGCTGCCGGTTCGATTCCCACATGGGCCAGTGGGCTCTCAACCACAAGGTTGCCAGTTCGACTCCTCGACTCCCACAAGGGATGGTGGGCTCCAACCCCTGCAACTAAGATTGAACATGGCACCTTGAGCTGAGCTGCAGCTGAGCTCCCGGATGGCTCAGTTGGTTGGAGCATGTCCTCTCAACCACAAGGTTGCCCGTTCGACTCACACCAAGGAATGGTGGGCTGCACCCCCTGCAACTAACAACGGCAACTGGACCTGGAGCTGAGCTGCGCCCTCCACAACTAAGACTGAAAGGACAACCTGACTTGGAAAAAATCCTGCAAGTACATACTGTTCCCCAATAAAGTCCTGTTCCCCTTCCCCAATAAAATCTTTTTTTTAAAAAAAATCACTTATGAATGTCAATATCTGCTTTGCAAATTTGTTTTAGGTTTCTAGTTTTTATCTAAAAATATTTAACTAGTACAAATAGGAATACTATTCCAACTGGCAAGATGAATAAGTTATAACTTGATTTAAATATTTTATCAAATAAAATTAAATGATTGTTCTTAATTTTTAATTAAATTTATAAATAAAATTATCTCTTTAAAGTTCTGGGGTAGCAAACACCTGAATATCCAATTAAAAGTATATTATTTATATAAAAATAAAAAAAATACAAATTTATAGAGAAGATGACTTCCCTATAAAACATTTTTTCAAAAATTTTTTTTTCAAACTACATTAAGTAGTCTTTAATAGGCTAGCAGACTTATTGCTAAAGGGAGAAAATAATTTGCTGACATCTCTGAAGGAAATAGTCATCTTTAGTTAGATGAGACCAAGCCAAATACCTATCGTTTAATCCAGAGGTCAGCAAGCTTTTTCTGTAAAGGACCAAACAATAAATATTTTAGGCTTTACTGACCAAAACACAAAATCAAGTTCGTAATTTTAAAGCAAAAGAGAAATTCCACAAACCTTTTATTGACAAAATTCAAATATAATAATAATAATGAGTTCAAGTTTCTATAACACAGGTTTGGCAATGAAAATAATGGAATTATTTTCTTTTTGTGTGAGGGGATAATACTGCACTTAACTGAGGTTCAAAGTTAGTGTTCCCGTATCATCAAATTGATTGCAAATTTTAATCTGTTAATGTTGATATGTAATGAGATTTTACACATTGGATTTTTGAAAATGTTTTCTTTGTATGTGTGTATGTGTGTGTGAAAAAACATTTTCAAAAATCCAATGTGTACAGCTAATAGTACACAAAAATCCAATAAGTACTGCTAAATACTGAAGTCAGTCCACAAGCACATGATTTTAACTGAGAATATTTACTGTCTGGAAGGCATTCATAGAATTCTTCAGATTTTTTCTTGAAATATGCCTTTTATCATGTTATTACATGGCAAATTAATCACTTCCAATTGAATATTAGTGGAAGCGCCTCAATTGTACAGTTAAATGGATTTTGAAATATGGAAATTTCCTTACACTTGCATGAGCTCTGAAAACAACTGCTAAAACTGTAGTTTGAGCTCGGATTATGGATCTGCTGCAAATCTGTGTGGAATGGAGATCTTGCTTGCTTAACTTTTCATAGCATTTTTAAAATTACTTTTTGTCATTATAATGTTATTTTCTAAATGACTTTATGGCATGAAGTTTTCACATATGGGACTGTTTGGTCTTGCAATCTTAGGTTAAACTCATTAAGAACCATTATAAAATCTGCAGCAAAAGCTAATTTCCAAAGCCAGTCAGCATTCATTCAGTGTTTGAAGATGGTTCTTCTCACTCCAAAACTTTCCATCTGGGCTCTGAGCTCAAAATATCACAATAAGACTTTACCACTACTAAGCCATCAAACTGCTATGTGGTACGGCAGGTCTAGATATTCAGCTTCTACTTCTAATAAAAGATCACATAACTGACGATAGTTAAGTCCATAACAACAAATAAAATTCCCCATTAACATTACTATTAGTTTAATAACACATGATAAGCTCGAATATGCTCTGCAAATTACGTGCTATTGAATAACACAGTGAATAACCATATAATTTAAACACCTTACAGTTTAACGAGCTTTGTAAATTAATCCAACTGAGCCTTTTTCTGCTTGACACATATTTTTACTACTAATAGTTATAATACATCTTAGCAGATTCCACTTCAGGTTGTACTGAATTAGTGTTTTTTTCAACTTCAAAAATATTCTCTCCTGGAACTGGTCTACACAGATTTTTCATAGAGGCTAACTCTTCAGTCACTTCAAGCTCAGTATTGAATCCTCAAATAAACTACAATTAAGTTCAGTATCAGTAATACTTGTCAACTCATCAAAAGCCAAGAAAGATGAATTCACTTGAATTCATTTGCCTTGTTTTTAAATTGACTATGTTGCTTCCAATGTTCTCACTTCTTCGAGCAATTGTTGTTGCTTGCCAAAGACTCCTAGCCAAACAAGTATATTTTCTCTGAACACATTTCTTCAGCTGCTTCAAACAAACACAATTTAATTAACTCACCATTGGTACATGGCTTTCTTTGCTTTGCAAATAAGCCACTCAGAAACTCACTTTGAAGTTCCATTTTCACTTTTTATTTGTATAAAGAATTTCTGCTATGATATTACATTTTAAATGTTCTGATTTTTCTGACCATTGCTTAGCTGTGAGTTGGGAATATGATGAGTACTTAGTATGGTACTCATTACTCAATGAGTACTTAGTATGGTATTAGTTATTGTATATTTTATTCTTTTAGCACAGCTATAATGTCACTGCACAATAAACACAATGCTTTGTGATTTGATAGCAAAAGTCTACATTCCATTGTATCCTTAAAGGAGGACAACATTCAGAGTCCAATTTTCTTTTTTTGTTTTTACTTAATGAGTTTGCCCTCATAACAAAAAATAAAATTGTCACAATACAGCAATACAGGTAGCACTTGAAATGCTGTCAAGTTAAAACTATGTCACTGTGATTTGTTGTGCATCCTGAAACAGTCTGAAGTATTAAGAGCACCACATACAATCTGCCACAACTACTCAACTCTGCTATTATAGAATGAAAGCAGCTATAGACAACCCATAAATGAATGGGCATGGCTGTGTTCCAATAAAAACAGAAATTTGAATTCCATGTAATTTAACATTTCACAAAATATCATTCTTTAGAATTTTTTCAATGATTTAAAAATGTAAAAACCATTCTTAGATCATCAGCTCTGTACAAGATGATGGGCAGGACTTAACCCACAGGCTTAATTTGCCATCTCTTAATTTAATCTATACTAGGTCTGACTTGTAAAATAAAGGAAGTAAAACTAATAGAGAACAACAATCAAGAACACAACCAATGGCTTCAGGCATTTTATATATATATATATATAATACACATTTTAAGAAAGGAAAAACCTGTATTAAAATTATGCTGATGGCAATTACTTTGAGCACCTCTTGTAATTACAGAAGTCAAATGTGACTTGTATTCATCTTCTGTTATCGGTATATATTGAGTATTACAATTTTAATACAGGAGTTTTTTCCTTTCTTAAAATGTGTCTACATTTTTTTGGCACCCTCTGTATATATATCCTGACATTATGCTTTAACAACATGTGTAAAACTACAAGACAATCTTTTATGAGTCTATTTAAATGTACATGCAATACTTATTCAAATGAATTAGCAAATTTTCTTAAATGAAAGGATCCTTAAAATAAACTTTTAAAGCAAAAATTATTTTATATAATTACCACATCCTGATGTGCCTATTTGTAAGTCAAAATATTGAAACATTTGATTTCCTAGAGAAGTATTTCCAAGGACTTTTTAAAAATAAGATTTCTTATATTTTTCACTATTTTGTTCCTTCCACGAAGTCAGAGAGCATGTTTGTTTTAATCTTCTTCCTATCCTCCCAGCAGCCACTATGCTACTAAATATCACTGGAAACAATACCAAAAGCTTACTTCCTTTAATCTAATAAAAAATATCAGTATTTTTAAAAACCATACCAAACATCATACTTAATGGTTTACTCAGGAACTAGACAAGGGTACCTGCTATGCCCACTTCAATTTAATATTACACTGGGTACTAACTCATTAAGGCAACAAAAATTTTAAAGGCAAGAATAATTTTAAAAGAATAAGAATTGATTAAGAAAAATTAGTACCATCAGCCCACATGTGTATTATTACACTCTGCAGCGTTTATATGCTTTCACATATAGTTTTAATACTTGCAAACAAATACTTGTTTCCATTTTATAAATAAGAAAACTGAGGTTCAAATAATTTAAAATTATTTGTAGAACAAAAGATGTCTAGTGTGGTTAAAGCAAAAGTGAAAAAAGGTGAGTGGAAGGAGGTGAAGTTAGAGAAATAGGCCGTAGGCCAGAGACTTGGGTAAGAATTCAGATTTAACTCTGGTTACAAAGGGAAACCATTAAAGAATTTTAAGCAAAAGAACCACAAGATCTGATTTGTACTTTAAAAATAGACCAGTTAGGAAGCCACTGCGGTAGTGCAAGCAAGAAATGATGACCTGAGTTAGAACTGCAATAGTAGTAAAGAAGGTTCAAAGTGGTCAGATTCAAGATAATTTTGACATGAGAGGACTTTGAAGGGGAGAGAAATGTATGCTAGATTCAAGGGAATATAGAGTCAGCACAGGGTTTTTTCCCACCAGATGACTGTATTGAGGCAGGATTATATGCCAATAGGGACAATCCAATAGACACAGATGATGCAAAGGAGAGGATAAGTCCAGGAAGGGATAACTGCAAGAGCAACGTTCTTGAGATGGCCAGAGTATCCAGAATCCAGAGCAGAAATGGGAGCTTAACCAGAGATGGGATCAAAGTCAGTCTCTCAGAATACCATGAAGATGACAACATACTGAGTAACAGGTGGAGCTAACTTGATACATTTGGTGGCAAGGGAGCTCCCATCTACCTACATCTATTTTCTCCTTAAAGTGAGACATCAGGTGAGAGTGGCTGGGTAGAAGTGTTAAGTATATGCGCACATTTGGTATTTGCAATCATAGATATTTTTAAGTAAGTCTGGTCAACATATTGTATGATTGATTTTCCTCTAACAAATTTACCTTTTCTGCTACAGGCATAGATTAACCATATAAATGTTTTTAACCTGGGTAGGGTCTTGCCAGTCATAGATTAAGCATATAATTGTATTTGAACAGGGTATGGTTTACAAGGTACGATTTACCAGACAAATAGGCTGGGAAAGAGGGCAAAGGAGTCAAGGAAGTCTGCCAGGAATGGTCAGATGAGCACGGAGAACAGTTTGAAATCATGTATCTGTATGATCCTTATTTGGATCCTGAGTCAAACACACAAAATATTTTTAAAGCAAATGATACTTATGAGATAATTAGAAATTTAATGTTTATATTTAATATTTTATGATATTAAGACTTCTCTTATAAGAAACAAATTAACAAACAAAACAAAAACAAACTCATAGACACAAACAACAGACTGGTGGTTACCAGAAGGAAAGAGGAGTTGGGGAAGGGCAAAATGGGTAAAGGGGACCAAACGTATGCTCACTAGATTATTGGTAGTGAGCACGCTATAGCATATACAGAGGTTATCTAATTACAATTTGGACACCTGAAACTTACACAAGTTACTAACCAGTGTTTCTTGGGACTTCTTTTAAAATTCTTTTTTAGGTATTATAATGTATTGTGTTAATTTTTTTAGTCTGCTATGGATAGATATATTTGGAATATATTATACTCCAGAGTCACATAGGACGTGGGGGAAGTGGGGGTAAAAATGAAAGCTTGACCATGAGTTGATGATTGTTTAGATTGTGTGATAGGTATGCAAGGGTTCATTATACTATTCAGTCTACTTTTGTATATATTTGAAATTTTCTATAATGAAAAGTTAAAACAAGAAAAAGTATGTCACATATAAAGTTCATTTCAAATGAAATTTGCATAGGTTTGGTTAATTACAGTTCAGAGTTTTAAGACCTGAAAATCTTTAAAATCTGTACATACACAGAACAAGTACAGAAGATTTTATCATAATTTCCATACTTCGATTAAAAACAAAAGCCTATGGTCTGTGAGGTTAAAGAGAATGGTGTAATTAATAAAATAAATTAATTACCATATTTTACTCAATAAGTTTTCTATAGATTAATTTAACAAATATAATTTCTCTTGATTTAAAGAAATGAATTCATTTAGTGTAAATAAAAATTCTAAATGAACAAGACAGAAATAACACAACAGAACCATCTTGATCATTCATAACCTTTCTTACGCTTTACAGTAAACCTCTTCAATATTTACCACGATGTCATTTCAATACAGCATTTCATAACCTACCATTCAATTACAAACCAATGCACTATAAGACGGATTTTTTAATGCACTATAAAATGGATTTTGTAATGCATTTATAAGAACTTAGAAAATCAACTTACTATTTCTTTCTGTTCTCTTGGAGAAGAAGAAAATAAGCACTGTTCTTATGCTCCAGATGCTACAGAGGAAACAAAATTCAGAAACAAAAAGACCATCATTAGAATAAGTAAATTAGAAGCCATATAAAATGAAAACAAATACACATTTCCAGTGAGAGTTAGGTAGATTGTTTCATTTTATATGTTGACAATCAAAAAGTACTCGTTTCTTTCAGGGACCATCAGAAGTCTATCTGTGCTTTCAAAGGAGGAGTTCTCAATCTAAAATCCATGGACGTTCTAAGAGTCCCCTGAATTGCAAAATTGCCTTTGAGTGCATAAATGCATTTCTCTGGAGAGACCACTGCTTCCATCATTCTCAAAGGGGTCTATTAACCCCACAAAAGATTAAGAACAAATTATATAATCCCTTCTTACTAAGTAAGCATCAACTCCAAAAATTTGTCTATTCCCATGCATTAAGGGAAAAGTATGTTGTACAAATCCAGAGCATTATACAAATGTAAGTGCCACTCTCTTCCTATTATTTAACATTGGAGGGATCTTCTCTACTAAATAGAATAAGCTATCTAGAGGGGAAAAATCTTACCTTAATATAAATACTTGATACGTAAATTTAGCTATACACCTCCTTCCAAAGATTTTATGAGGATAATTGTTTAAGCATTGCATTAATAAGACATCAAATGAAATTAAAAGAATTAAAAAAAGATCAAAAAATGATCCTAATCACAAACTTATCAAGGTCAGCTTTTAAATTCAAAGTAAATATAGCAAAATACCTCTTTCTCCATAGAACATGGCAGACTATACAAACATTATTCATCATTTTATAAAAGAAATAAATTATATCTGAATATAAATTCAGATAATAAGCATGAAAATTAGTTCATGACTCTAAACTATCATTGCTATTCTTGGTGGTCAGCCTGCAAGGTAGTCACCAGTGAACGCGTTCTTCTGGTATTGACACCACTGTCCAGTCTTCTCTCACAAGTGTCGGTCTGTGTGACCAATAGCATATGGCAGAAGTGATAATATGTCACATCAAAATTAGGTTATAAAAGACTACAGCTCCCATCTTGGGTCTTCTCTTCCACTCACTATCTTTCTATCTCTTAGATTACTCATTCTGAGAGAAGCCAGCTGCTGTGACATGAGGACATTCAGGAAATTCTATAGAAAGGCCCATGTGGTGAGGAACAGAGGTCTCTGAAAACAGCCAGTGATCAGGAGCTGAGACCTGCCAATAACTACATGTGTGAGCTTAAATGTAAATTCTCCAGCCTTAGTTAAGCCTTGAGATGACTACAGCCCCAGCCAACAGCTTAACTGCAATTTATACATGAATAAAAGACCCTGAGCCAGAACCACCCAACTAAGCTGTCCCCACATTCCTGCCCCTCACAAACTATGAGAGGTAATAAACGTTTATTTAAGCTACTAAATTCTAGGGCAATTTGTTACACAGCAATAGATAACTAATACAAGCTTTTTTACATTGCTGTAATTTATTTTTATGATATGAAAACACCAAACAACCAGCACCAGATTCCTACATGGCACCTGCACAATGACTTAAGACTAAAAAAGACACTGAGCACTGTCCTATCAAGGGAAAGAAAATGAGAGAAGGTTAAATAAACACACTGTTCATCACCCTCAAAGATTCTACAACAACAGAAAAGTCCTATATTATTTATCCACTGCAAAGCCACTGAAACAGTGGCAAGCCGAGAGAGATAATGTAGAAAAAAGTACAAGGAAAGAAAACAGAAAAGATAAAAGAAGGAACTGAAAAGAAAGTGACTGGAATTCTGTAGGAAATCAGTAAATTTTCTTAAATGAGTAGATACTTTTTTTAAAGCATATATAGTTTTCAAAGAGTAAAAACTACAAGAATTGAAATAGACTCCCTTACTTCAAAATAAAACTCACTAACCCCCCAGGGTGAACAATAAATTCTCCATTTGGTTTTTATCAGAACTACTGCAGGAGAAAATGAGCTATCAAGTAATACAAAATTTCCACGCATCAAGTCTTCAAAACTTGAAAAGGTACAACATCCAAGTTAGCTATTCTTTAAGGCTAAATTAAATGGAATTCTTTTGTATTTTTAAAATAAAATTTAGAAAAAGAATTAAAGTGCTTCAGGAATCTACGTTTCAGTTATCCTGACAAAGTTTTGCTCTCCCAATAATTACATATAATTTGTGAAAATGTGGCAACATTTTGTGAAGCTATTAAAGACACTATTAATGACTCCTACTTGAGAATAGTGGCATAATCTTCTTTCCCCACTCCTTTTCTTAGAAATCACCCAAACAAGGAAAACAAAAACAAAACTGCAAATTTCTTTTTTGATACAGCTAAAGCCCAATCCTCAAAATATGTGGAAGGGCTCCCAAAGCAATGGAGATCATTCAGGGACTCAGAAGAACAGAACCAGAGAAGGAAAACTTTATCTCACAAAGAGGTAGCAAGATAAACTTCTCAAAGTGTAAAGCCTAAAATCCACGTTTAGAATAATGAAAATAAGATACACATGCTACAGGCAGAAACTCCTGTTTGGTTTCAACAATGACACAGACAGGCATAGCTTAAAGAGAAATCATGCATCCTTTCTGCTCAACTTAAATACTCTCATTGCAACAACCCCATAAGCCCTCTCCAATGTATTGAAATGTTTCTAGATGAGATTTAAATATTACCTAAAGCTAAAACCGAAAAGATATACAGGTCTCAATATGTATAACTATGTTAACTATGTTGTCCATTTATTGAATCAAAGGGTTTAGCAAGAATAACCTTTACATTCAGACAAACTAATAACAATGATTTATTGTGGTATAAAAAACATGGTAGGAATCAAGACTTACTTTTTTACTTTACTTTATTTATCTATCTAGCTATTTATTTGTTTGTTTTTGGATATAACACCACCATTTTTCCCCTTTGATTTGAAGTGTCAGCTCTATCAAACATAAAAACCATAGAAAAATTCCTTTTGGGAATTCTCATGTCTCATTCTTTGGTCTGTGTCTCTATTTACACACTGTACCAAACTTTTAATTAATGAAGCTTTATAATGCATTTGATGCCTGGTAGACCTCTGCATTCCTCTTTTTTTAGAATTTTCAAGATATTCTTATGTGATTATTTTTCCATTAAAAATTATAGAATAACTGTGTCAAAATTTTTAACGTATCATTGGTATTTTTATTGTGATCATATTTTTATATGAATTTAGGGAGAACTAATCTCATTACAATATTGTGTCTTCCCATCCAAGAGTAGAATATTTCTCTTAATTATGTCTCAGGTACATAATTCTTTAAATACAAAATTCTATCAAGTAGAATTTTTCAAGTAGATATTCAATATTTGAATATCATTATTCAAATATTTATCAATATTATGAAAGGAATGCTTTTGTAGGTGAGATGATTTTCTTACCTACAAGAGTAAATACAGTTGACCCTTGAACACAGGTTTGAACGGTGCACGTCCACTGATACGTAGATTTTTTTCAATAAATATATTTTGTCTTCTTTATGATTTTCTTAATAACATTTTCCTTTCTCTAGCTTATTTTATTGTAAAAATACAATATATAATATATAAAATATACAAAATAAGTGTTAATCAGCTGTTTATATTACCAGTAGGGCTTCTGGTCAACAGTAGGCTATTGGTAGTTAAGATTCTGGGGAGTCAAAAGCTATATGAGGATTTTTTACTATTCTAGGGATTGTTGCCCCTAACCCACCCCCTAACCCCACCCCCTACCCCCACTCCCACCTCCACATTGTTCAAGGGTCAACTGTGTTCTCCTTGAGTAAATATTAGGAAATGTTTATAGATACCTTCTCCTTTAAGCGCCAACTATAGTTGAGAGATACTTTCTATTCTTATTAGAGTGCATACAACAAATGTTTAACTTTCTTCAAAAGGCTGGAGGAGGAGTGTGATGAAGGCATAAAAATTGGTAAGATCAAAGTTCTATCCTCAAATGGCTTCAATTTAGTAGAAAAACAAGAAAACTTGAGAAACAGGAGCAGTGCCACTTTCCTCAGTTCTTCTGCTTAAAAATTTCCCCCAGAACCCCATTTAAGCAGCAAAAAGGAATTTAAAAAAAAAAAAAAAACAGAAAAACTATGGCTAAATCCTCTGGGAAGGTGAACATTTTACGCTAATTGATCTCTGAAATGATCTTACAGGGAATGGAATTTCTAGAAAGTTATCATCTGTAAGAATAAGGTAATCAGGAGTAAAAGTCTATAAGATTACCCTTAGATTTCGTTAAGGCAAAGCTTATAGTTAATGAACCAACTCTCGAGGTAAAGCATATCAGCCAGCATAATGCAGAAATAGAAAATTTTGACTATGACCCAAACCTTCCCTCAGTATGGAGTATAGTCTTTATGATTCTTATGAAATAAATTCAGCATTTAGATTATAATTTCAGTTTCAATAAGAATTGAAAAGATCAAAGATGTATTATTCGACCTGAAAGGCAGAAAACACCAAGTTCCTCCATATTACATCCTGAAAGATATAATAAAATCTCAAAACATCTTATATAGAGTACTGATAGGCTACCATAAAAGATAACTTTAGAATAGTTATGATTTGCAATATATGCTTATGTCCAGTAAAAGCATTTGGGAAATGGGCTGCAGAGACAGCAGTCACCTTTTGCAGTTATCAGGTGGATTTCTAAGTTTTGCAATCAATGCACATAGTAATGAGTAAAGCAATACATTTTAATGCTCCTCTGCCTCCATTTCTTTAAAGGAAACCCTGGTCCAGATCTCAAAACTTTTGTTTCCAAAGGAAAAAAGTCCAGGGCTAAAGCTTGGGCAATAGCTCACATTTCACAGTAAAGAAAACGCCCTGTGGTAAGTCTGCCTTCTGTCTACCACAACATCCACTTTCACGTTGTTGTGTTTTATTTCATGCTTTTTTGATTGTCATCAATCAGGAGGACAATTCTATTCTTTGTTGGATAACTGGTCTATGCTTCCAAAAGTGAAAAGCTCACTGAAATAGAAGCTGCAGCAGTTGAGAATCAGGTCACAGACGTGAATGAGACAAAGTGAGAAATGGCTCTGAAGCTTAACAAGCCAAGAAATACTAGATGCAGGTGATGCAGAACAGGCAGAAGGACACAGTAAGGACAACAAAGCTTCATACTCAAAATAGTAGAATGATCAAACTGAAGAAAAACCAAACATTTTGAAAGAAATGAAGTTTTCTACTTTTAAAAACAATTAGTATATGATTTACTTGCCAAAAACAAAAATGTCTTCTGAAT
This sequence comes from Rhinolophus sinicus, assembly GCF_036562045.2. Lineage (NCBI taxonomy): Eukaryota > Metazoa > Chordata > Mammalia > Chiroptera > Rhinolophidae > Rhinolophus > Rhinolophus sinicus. Next base: position 160,361,452 of record NC_133751.1, read on the forward strand.
CGTAATAGCAAATCCAGTAGACAACAATTTGTGGGTAGCCATTAAAATCAGCACAGCGGTCAGACATTCTTTTGCAACTAGACAGATATCTTTTATAATCAGAAAATCAATTTTTATATGGAAATGGGTTTTTTAAAAGTTTTTAAAAATGCTTAAGTCAACTAAACATCTCACACATATGCCCTTTCTAAATTTCTTTTCTCCTCTCTTTTTATGAAAAAATAAAAGGGAAAGAAAGGAAAGGGGCTCAGCATCATAAAATTCACTACGGTACCTGAAAGAAGAAGCATGTCATAAGATTTCAAAAGAGAAGGAAAATTTTGACACGGCAGAGCCAGTTATTCTGTAATATGCATGCACTCAATTTTTGGCTCTTCTATCTACATACAAAGCTAAAATTGTATGAGCTCCAAAAGTTCCAACTTGAAATCGTGCCCTGCACAAAGACTAAACAAACAAAACAATTTTACTACAGTGGTCCCAAAGAAAAAGATCCTACCCCCTCCCTCATGTCAAACCAAAAAACCTAAGTATCACCCTGATTCCTCCTTTTCCCTTACCTCCCATTTCCTCTCAACTTGTCTCAGTTTTACTCCCAAAACATTTACAAGTCGTCTATTAACCTCCACTGCCATTGGGCAGTTTAACCCATATTCATCTTTTGATTAAACTTCTATAACAGCCTAGTTGAGCTCCCCATTTCTACTCGTCCTCCTCTTATTCAATCTCTAAAGCAGCACATATTGATCCTAAGTCTCACCAGGCCATTCTTCCACCAAAACGTTTGTAAGCGCTCCATTTCACCCAAAATGAAATTCAAATCTCTCTATGACCCGCCATGATCTAGATCCTACCTGATTCTGCAGCCCCCTTTGTACCACTCTTTCTCTCCATCACACATTCCAGATATACCTATCTTTTGGACCCTCAAATAAGTTATGCTTTCTCCTACTTCACAGCCTTTGCATTTTTTTGTTCTCTCTTTTTGGAAACATCTTTTCTCAACTCTTTAATTTTGGTTTTGTAAGAAATTAAAAAAGCATAAGAAAAAAATCACTCCTTAAAATTCTACCACCTAGAGAGAATTATCATTAATAATTAGAGAATAATCATTTCCTACCTCTCTCTATGGATATATATGCTATTATATACTGTATATACAAATAATATTCCATAAATTCCAACTATTTCCATGCTGGTCCTTTTTCATACTTTAGCTCTCAACTCAAATTTCATACTTCACCTACTCAAGAGACCTTCCAGGACCAACCTAAAGTAGCTTATTCCTCACTATCACACTGTTTTCTTCATTGTACTTATCTCTCTCTAAATTAACTATGTTTGTTTGTTTACTTGTCTCTCATTTTTTGTCTGTCCAACTCCAATAGAATGTAAGCTCCATGAGGACACAGATCTTGTCATTACTTTCTCAATCACTAGAGACTAGCCCAATCCACCTGCAACACATTGCAGGTGCTCAATATTTACGAATAGATGATGGCTTTGATTGACATTTATAAGCTGCCAAATCCTAAATTTACATCACCTATTCAAATTTATCTCCCGCGCTTCATACTCATACTTAATCATTCTACTTGGTAGCTCTCTGAATAGAAACACAGGTATTTTAGTCTCAGTGGTCACCAAACCTGGTCCTCCTAATGTTGTTCCCTATTTAGATGACACTACCATCAACCAAATTTCCCAAGCCATAAACTTGGATTTCGTCATTGATGTAAATTTTTCCCCTCAACCCACATCCAACTAACCACTAAGAACCTATCCATACTGCCTCGGTTCTACCTCCTAAATCTCTTCAAACCATCCACTGTGCTTCTCTTCCCTGCTACCATGACTCAAGTGCAAATCACCATCAATCCCTTCTCCCCTAGACAATGTAATAACTTTCTAACTTGCTGCTCCAGGTGCCTTTTTATTCCTCTCTAATTCATTTTCCATACTGTAGCCTCAATGGTATTTTAAAAATAACAATATGATCATGTCATATTGTTTCTTAAAAATCTTCACTGGCTTTCTAGAACTCTTAGAGTAAAGCCTAAAATCCTTATCATGAACTAAAAGGCCACAAGAAATATCCTTTGCCTAACTATCCAGACTCCTCTATCATCCAGTCTTTGGCCTCTTTCAATTCTTGAAACCTACCATGCTCTATCCCAATGCTCCCCCCGCCTTAGGGCTTTCAGGTATGCTGTTCCTCCTGCCTAAAACACGACCCACCATGCACACCACAAGCCCTTGATACACATACTCATCCCTTTGATCTTAAACTCAAACATCACTTCCTCAGGAAGGCTGTGGTAAGCAGACTCCTGAAGATATCCTTCGCCTTCCCCAAGACTTCCACCTTCTGGTTATATAATCAAATAGTAATCTAAGTGCTGCTGTGAAGGAACTTTGCAGATCTAATTAAGTATTACTCAGTTGATTTTAAAATAGGGAGATTATCCTGGATTATCCTGCTGGGTCCCATATAATCTGTTAAACCCTTAAAAGCAGAGCTTTCTCAGCCAAGGGCCGAACAGGAAGTCGGAGAGATGCAGAGGTTGGCCAATAACCTGATTGAGCCTGCAAGAAGATTTGTCCCCCAGAGACTCCCAATAAGACCCCAGACCAGCTGACAAGCTTGATTTAGATCTTTAAGACCCTAACAAGAGAACCCAACCAAGGTTCTTCTGACTACACAGGTGTGACATAATAAATGTGTATTGCTTTAAGCTGCTAAACTTGTGGCAGCAATAATGAATACAAAGGCCTTTACCTGACCCTACCTCCACCCGAGACTGTGCAAGGGCCCCTGTTAAATGCTCTCATAGCATTAGGTACTTCTCGTTCATGATATTCATCATGCTTATTACTTAATTTAATGTATGCAGCCTAACATCTACAGTCACAAATTTTGTATTTTTTGTGTACCATACAACATTATAACCCAATGTCTACACAATTGGTACCCACAAATGTTGATTGAATGGACACATTTTTTATTCAATTGTCTCTCAAAATTCTCAATTACAACACAACTTCTGTAATGTGCTATGTTATAAAATATTTCTATAAGGGTCAAATGCTTTATAGCAGTAACTAAAACGAGGAGAAGAGAGATGGGATAGATGGAATATATTCCAATCATTGGGGCAGTTGTTCCTTTTGTTTTACAAACCCTCTGTTACTCTCCACTACCCACAATCTGAAATGCCCTCTCCATGCCCTGTACCCCTAGGGAAGCATGACCATCTATTAGAGTGTCATAAAAGACTGTCATGTAGAGCCATTAATACTAATGTCACTGGGTCATATTCCTCAGGTACTGTAAAGAAAGGTTTAAAACAACTGTTCTATTTTTTGAAGAAGTATGTTTTAAACTGAAAAATAAAAAACAAATTTATTAAATCTGAGACACTGATATTTCCTAATGAAAAAAAGACTAAATACATTTAAACTACCTGGTCAGAAAGAGCAAAGGTCAACAAAAAGAACAATTTACTTACATCAGTGGGAAAGCAAAAAATGGGAGTGTCATGACAAGTCTTGCTGAAAATTCATCGGGAAGATACCACAAGTATACAATTAAACATGTAAGCAGATAAAGAATTGAGGAGTAAAGAATTAATCTTCCAACCCATAATTTTTGTAGTCTCTGATTTTTTTCCCTAAATTCTTCCAATGTTTGAATTTCCTATTAAGAGAAAATTATTTTACATTAATCTCAAATTTCATAAATATATTAAAATATTAACAAAATTTTTAACATGAGGTTATAAAGAACTCTTAAAGTACAATGAAATATAATACCTTAATATTTTAAAAGGAACATGAAAAAGAAAACTAAAAATGAAGATTAAAATAAATTTAAAAATGCCTACTCTGACAAATTACTTTTTTAAATGCAAAATTCAGATACTATTTTTAACCTATCAAATTAGCAAAGATCAGAGGTATGAAACTGGCATCAATAAATAGTATTTGTTAAACCAAACAAGTAATAATTCTTCCTGGATAACACCTACAAAAAATCTGGCTATAAAAAGAAAGAATAAAAATTGAAACAGTGACCCATCCTATATTCTTTCAATCTATTCATCCCTCTCAGTATTCCCAAGGAATAGCCATTTTTTATAATGACAGAAGGCATAACAAGCTGTGAAGTTTGCAAACTTATTTAATAAAAATTGTTGCAGACTATTTTATAATCTACTTTATACTATCTGTAACATTGATTTACACCAGGCTGTAGATCTAATTTCATTCAAACAGAATTTCATTCTCTATTACTCGACACAGTCTTCTTAAGTCACTGATAGACTTTGAATTTTTTTGAGATCATGTAACATTAAAGTTCTCATGCTTGCTCTACGTCATCTTTAAATTTCCATACCAGATCCAGGCTCCAAAATAATATATACTAAAATATTTACATAAAATGAATTAAAATGCCCCAGAGCCATTGAACATACCTTATCTATATTTTCCAGAACTTCTACAGTTGAAGGTTTTGTCTGTTATAGAAATAAAAATAAGACACAGCATTAAAACTTGTTACTGCAAACTTAGAAACACCTTGATTTAATCATAAAAGAACGTATTTATCCAAAATTGTTTTTTTCAAATGTTGTCGGGCACTATGTATTCCTCTTTATTTATAAATAAGATTTAAATTCAAATAAAAATTATAATTGTAAACAGAACTATATAAAATTAAATAAGCATTTTCATACTTCTTTTTAGTCCTAGAAGTACTTTTCAACTCTGATAGCTCAATTTTTACCATTCTTAATCCCAACAAAACACACTTTTATACAAACAAATTTTCCTTCAAGAAAAATATTCTTAGCTATGATTATTCAAAAAAAATTATGTATTAAAAAATTCAAGACTAAAGATGGCCTGATTTACTATTGCTAAAAGTTCACTTAGGACTCTGGAGGTCAAAATCAATAGGCTACCTTCATTGTGAATTCCTTAAGTACTTTTTTGAAGGTCAGATTTTAAAAGGGCATCTAAGAATACTTCATTAGAGCTGAGCTTACTTGTTAAAGATTTTTTTTATACCACCTAGAATAAAAACCAGCCTAAATGACTCATACAACACTTGAGAAAATATTTACCAATTATATACTCAACAATCTAAGAGTGTAATGAATATCAATTCATTGTAGTTCCCACAAGCGTTGTTAACATTAGGTTGAACCACATGAAATTGCTATTTATGTAAGTCAAAGCTGTTGAATATTGGCAATTTCATATGGTTTAACCTAACAAGAAAGACAAAGGAAGAACAGATAAATTTGATCCTTAGGCAGAACTGTTAAAAAGTTTTTTGGGGGTGAGGGGGTCAATATAATGCCAATCCAAAATAAAACAGTTCTAGCAATAGCTCAAAACAAAACTGTGAACCAAGTATTGCTAGACTCCAGTATTAAAAAGGAGTCCAAAAATAATAAGCAAACTAATTTGTCCTAGACTACATTATCTCCTCTTATATTAGAGAAGAGCATTTATAAATATATTTTAATTTTATAGCTCTAAATTTGAGATACTTCCTCTAAAGTCTTAACCAATAAAATCAAACTGCATTTTTAATTTTGTTTAACCTATAATTCCTAAAAGTATATTTAGTGTGACTTCAGTAAATATTTGTGACAAGCTTTAAGCAAAAGGATATAGCTTGTAAAAACATAAGTATTGTATACCATACTTAATTTCAACTCTCTTTCAAATGACATTGAAATTTAGGTACAATGAGAAGAAAACAAGAAAAGATACCATTTGTACATGAATGCATAAATAGAGAAATAAAAGCAATTCATAGGTCAGAGTGAAATAATTCATTAAACAGAGACATTAGATACTATATAGTAAGTAAAACTACTAAAGTCCAAATAAAAAACTAATTCATAAGACAGATAAAAAATTAAACAGAGTAAGGGATAATATCAAACTACCACTCAATTCTACACCACAAAGGAGACTTTTACAAATAGCTTTATTTGACACTTTTATATTAGACTACAAACTGGCTATAAAGAAAAGTAACTTACCCTCCATCGAGAAAATAATCCACCCATCTTTTACTTGTAGAAACTGAGCACAATGATAAATATCATCAATTGTCCGAAGGAATTCACAACTAGAAATAAAGCAAGTATTTTTTAAAAATTTAAGTTATAACACACAGTATACCTACTATAAAATTTAGATGTAATACTGCCTAAAAATATTATAAAAGATTAATTTCTTTGGACTCCACTTATGTGGAATTTTAAGTTAGACAGTCTTGAGGTAAAGTCCACCTTCTAAAAAAAATCCTTTCTTCCAAACCAGTACATATTTAAAAGTACAAAAATCTGGAAAGGCTTAACAGCAAGGCATTTTAGAAGTGTATATTCATACCGCTTTGCAATTTTCTGTTCTTTAAAGTGTTGTTCTTGTAAAAAAAGTTTTACTATATTACTTTCATTCTATATCCTTAAATACAACTATTTCTATCATTCTGCTGTCTCCCAACTAAACTAGTTATTTGGAATTAGGGGTGTTTTACAATGTTTAGAATAACATGACCTTACAAGTAATAATAGAAAGCCAACTGAATTTTCAATAAAAAATATAAGGATTACAAGGCTACCTGCGACCTTGAGTGAATCACTTAATGTTTCTGAGCCTTAGTTCTTTTCTGAGAGTTAGAGTTAATAATACTACCACTTTTCACACGACAGCCTTCATTATTACCATTTTACAGATAAGGACATTAAGTGAAAAGAGGTTTAGTGATTTGTCCAATAGCTCAGAAAAACACATGGCCCAAAGCCACTCTATCTTCAGACTTCTCATCTATTCACTGCTGTTCAAGTCAAATAAACATTTCTCTCTGAAATTGTGTCTAAGTTCCCCTCAAGTTAGTTGACCCTCATGTCAGCTAGTTGTATAATATATCCCCTTCTTTTAGTTGTTTTTCTATTACTCTAAAATTTATTATAATATTACCATATGTATGAAAATGTATCAGCAATATTACATTTTAAAACAATTTATCAGTCAATAATTATATAAATTTTTATTCTTCTAAGTTGAAACAGTAAAAGTATACTTCCAAACTTACATATTTTTACCAAACTACAGTATATACTACCAATGTATAAAACTACTTCATTTCCATCAAAAAAAAGTTAGGCCATGATTCTACTTTTTTTTTTAACCATGTATGTAATCACAAAACAATGCCAGTACCAAGTTAGCACATTCACTCTGCAACAGTATTTATAGGTTGGAATTAGCATAAACCATATCTGTCTTGGACTTCCTTGGTTAGAGAAGTAACGAAGAGCCTAATTATGAAATACTTTCACTTACAAGTAATTTCTAGGGACAGAAATACCTATAATCTGCCCTGAAATTTTTTGATGTTTATAAATATAATGAGCGTTATAAACCACACTTAAGTTGCAGTCAAAATATTATTAATCTTTCAATGTTAATTCAGTATTCAAATTTCTAAAATGCAGTTGTAGGAACTCCATGAACTTTAATGAATAAAAGTATAAATTTCTGCATTAAGACATTAAATAGATCTTAAAACTGTCTCAAGATGCTAAAAACAATCACCAAGAAAGGTGACTGGGGAGGGAAGCTTTAGATGAACCACTTTAACATGGTATTTTCAAAGTATACATCATCCCACTATTTTGGAACTAACATATGGTGTCTAGCACAGTGCTTTATACACAATTGACTTACACATTTTGGTTTGTAACAGAGTAACATGCCTCAAAGTTAAGTTTGTAGCCATCACAAATCAGAATTTTTAATATTTAAAAGTAATAACAACAATGATAGAATCAGTTAAATACTTGGTAAGCAAGTATTTTCTAGCAGGGCCTACAACAAATGCTTTACACGAATTTTATCATTTAGATACTACTATTCCTCCATTTTACAAGTGAGGAAACTCAGGCTAGGGAAGTGAAATAACTTGCTAAGGCCCCAAAGATTTTAAGTAACAGAGCCAAACACGGCATTTTAGTTTTGATTTTTTTAAAAAGTAATCAGTTATTCTCAATAATGCAAAATCAGACATAAAGTCTGCTGCATATAGATTAGATTGGAATATTTATATATAAAATACATGAAAGCACCTCTGACATTCTCAGATAGCTGGTAAACAGAGCTACTGAAGTGGGAAGTGAGTTATAAACACAAGAGACTGCTACTACAGTGTATCGTGTAGCCTAATTCCTTCATATGAATGCCTAAATCTGCGTGGAAGAGAAGCTAAAAATGTTTTGCCAAAATCATGCAGCTCTGGCTAGGGGCAGAACTGGCACCAGAAGTCTACCAGCACTGCCTTTACTTGTTTACTGTATATCACTTTTAAAATAAGTGTAATATGAAATATATGCATAAAATTGCAATTAATACCAACTTTGACATTAATTATTTGCTTGGAGAATTGTTTTAGTGTTAATGAAACAAACTTTGGCTCAACTTTCAAGATCCCTGAAGCGGAGGATTGTGCTTTTCAATTTGTCCTCTCCAACAGTAGAGCAATAGTCATTAAATGCCATATCCACGCTTTCAGGTTTGTAATCAAAGAACCAGTCAACCTCATTGTTCCAGCAGTTTTCCTACCAAATTCTAGTATTTGTTAAAGAAGCTGATTTACTATAATGCACAACTAATGGTGGTACTTCCCAAAATATATGAAAGCATAACAAAATTAAATAAATTAACTATTTTTCTATAACTTTCATACCTCTTCTATTTTCAAACTCTTTTTCCCTCCTTGCCACCCAAACATCTTAACTCCAATTGCTGTGGCCCATTGCTTACTATGAAACCTTGGGCAAATAAGTTACTCACCTCAGTTACTCAATATCTTCATCTGCAAAGTAGGGATAGTTAAGGACCCTCTTAAATATTGAAAGGCTTAAATGATATAATGCATTCTAAAGTATTTACAGCAGTGCCTAACACATTCTAATTTCTCAATTCAAATTGTTGTTTTAACGGTTGTGGTCGTGGCTGTTTTCTAGTTCATTTCTGCTTCAACACATGGAAAATACATGGGAACCAAATAACTAGCATTTCTTTCTGAAGCATAAATCAATTTGCTTGCCCTTGAGTGGACAGATGGCTCAATCTCAAGTGGCTTGTCCCCAAGAACTCTTCCATGAACATGTACAGAGAGTCTCTCTCCACTCTATCACAATGGAACCTGACATGACCTTAAAAGCTAGGTGCATCTAACGTGTTTTTCAATGAATAACAATGTCCACCATATTATTTGGGTGTTTTCTATTAACTACAACTCACACTCAGGCCTGGATGTCAGAATTTAAAATCTTGGGGCATGCTATTCTTAAATTTTCAGCTCACTTCAAGTCACATTAAAATAATGGAGTAAAAAAAAGGTCTAGTTTCAAAAAAATGGCTCAACCACATACTGTCTATGTGATCTTGGGTAGATTAAACTCTCTAAGCCTGTTTCCACATTTGTAAAGTGGTGAAAATACCTATACTTCACAGAATTGTTGTATGAATTAAATGAAATAATGTATCATTTGGCACAGTCTACAACAAATTTTAAGTGCATAATAAATTGTAGCCATTGTTATTACTGTTGCCAGAAAACACATGTAGTAGACAATACTTCTAATATGGAACGCATTTCTTTTTAACTTCCTACAACAGAAAGACTTATTTCATAATTTTAAAATTGTAGTTTGTATTTTAACTGAAATTGTACTGCTTTCATTTTCTCTAGTACAAAAAATAAAGCAAAATACTGTGCAGACCCTTCCATTAAAATAACCTGTAGGCCTTTAAGAGCAAATGAGGTTTAGTTTTATGTTTATCAAGTTTCAAACTTAAGTAGAAACTACTCATGCAATCACTATCAACAATACCTCTACAATATATTGTACTATTCAATATTAAAAGAGATTTGTTTTAGAACTCTAACTTTCAAATATCCTATTTGAAAAGGCAATTCTGAAATATCTCAAACTGCTACATTTATTGCTCAAACAATAAAATTACTGAAAAGAAGTACAGCTCTAAAAGCACTTTTAACTATAGGATGATTAAGTTCTGGTCTTCAGGGTAAGTCAGTGTTCATTCTGAACTAAATACTACCAAAAATGATTATTTGATTAGAAAGATTTCTATATGAAATCACACTTGTTTGATAGCCAATAACTTCTTCCTTTTCTTATAGTCTTTTTTGATTTAACAATATAGAAACACAACATAAGTGTATTAATAGCATTGGGCTGATCTCAGTAGATGACAGAGAGACTTAAATTTCTAATTTTCAATGCATCACTCCTTTTAAAAAACGAGTTCAAAATCAAATTGGTCCTCCTAAAACCAAAGTATGGGGACACTGAGGACAAGCGATTAGCATTCCCTGCCAGTTTGAACATATGCCTGAAACCAGCTTACCACCACACAAACCGCTGTGGAATAGGGGCAGCTTTGTCAATAGTGACACCCAGGCCACGGAGAAAGGAGAAAACAGTCGCCACTAGGCCCCACAAACCAGAAGCCAAGTGGGAAAAGCAGAAGGTGGAAAACGCAGTGAGTCACAGGTTTTACTTAGTACTGTCAGGGAACCATCAGCAAAATTGAGTTCACCAATCCCAACTCTCTTCTTAGTCCGCATGCACAATATTCAGGAATTAAAACGATTGATGTAGTTTAGATTTGCTCTTCTTCTGCCACGCTTACGACACCTAAGCAACCTCGCGCACCCCTTACACCGCCCACCATCCCTCAGACAAGGACAATCGTAGAGGCTTCTCCAAGTAGCACATAATCCACGCCCACACGCCTGGGCCGAGCAGCATGACACTGACAGTTTTCGGTCCCTCCCGATCTTTCCAACTCCTGGCGCCTCCGCACAACTCAGAAAGAGAAGCTGGGTAGAGCCCTCCACGCGATACCTTAGCGGAGGACCTCATGGCCCTTCGCCCAGACAGAGGTGGGCCGAGGAGCTGATGCTCAGCTCAACTCTGTCAAACCCCCGGAATCGGTGAGAACAGGGCTAAGGAACCACCTCCCCTTGGGGGCCCGAAAGGGGTCTCCAGCACTCCAGAGCCACCCCTGCCATTGTGTGGGGCAATCAAAGGGACCCGGCGAGCGGGTTTGACTCGCCGCCGCGGCCGCAGAGCGCTTAGGCCACTCGGCGTGGGGCGGGGGCGCCGGGAGAGGTAAGCGGGGGAACCGGCAGCGTGTTTCCCAGGGAGAAGCTCAGCGCGCCTCCCCTCTGCCGAGCCCTCCGAACTGCCCTCCGTTTGAGCACTCTACCTTCAAGAAGCGGGCAAAGCCCGGCGCTGGCTTCCACCTCTGCCAGCTTGGGCCGCCACCGCGCAGCCTGCCTCCGGAGCAGGCAGCAGCCACCACTGACAGAGCCGAGGGCCCTGCCAACTCCTTCCCATCAAACCCCGCGCTCCCGCCGCGGGCCAATCCGGGCCGCGGCCGGCGCGCGCCGCTCGGGGTCACGTGACTGTGACCTGGGCGAGCAGTTAGGGCGAGTGGGGAGGGTGAGTCGGGCGTTTGGCCCGGGGACGCCTGTCGGTGTGGCTTCGCGGCCAAACTGGGTGCTCGTCGTCGCGTCTCAGAGGTGTAATGCCACTTATTGTGACTCTTACCAATACAGTTGCTTCTAACTCTCCCTTATCCTTTCTTTTAAAGCCCGTTCTGCCAACTCTCTATGGAGAAAGAAAAGCCCGATGCCCCTAGACCACCGAGAGGAGGTGGGAGCTTCTGGAAGGGAGTTCTCCCTGAAGAGTCGCGGGTCAGCTATGAATCCCGCGGGCAGCGGAGCAAGTTAGTACTACACGTATTAGAAGACACCGGTTTCCAAAGAAGCCATTGGGGGAAAAATAAAACTCAGCCTAGACGTCAGGCTTTTATCACTAGAGGACGTCAAAAAGGGTCATTTGATGAGTAGAGGCTTACCTCAGCGATGTGTGGTAAACTTAAAATGCCAAATGATGTTGGTTTCAAACTGTGGATCACAGCATAAGCTGAGTTTTCTTAAAACGATCGCCTCCAGAACACTCCCTTCACGGGCCCACAAATAAACCACCCAGGTTACATTTGCCTCAGATTTGAAACATTGGCTAAAGAGCATTAAATGTCCTAGTCAAATGGGAATGACAAGTCTCAATAACAAATGAACCACACAAGGCAACGTGGAGAAGGGTAGAGAAACTTCAGCAAAAACTTTTGTCGTGTTTCACCCCTGTGTGCAAACATTTTTCATGGGATTTTTCTGTTTTAGTTAGTTACATACACATTTTAAAATAATAAAATGTTTCCACGAATTTTAGAGTATAATCATTTTAATAACGCTGCTTAAACTTGGACAGCACAAACAGGTAAAGTAAGGAAAGAAACTGAATGTAGTGTCTATATGGTAAGAATAATTTATCCTGGAAGCTACCAGATAATTCATTGTGGAGTTGCTTGTCCTAGCTGCTAAAATCTTTAGTAACAATTTTGTAAACTTCAAGGATGAAGGGAAAGGAACCAAAGTTTACTTCTTGTGTACTCTGAGTCAGGCACTTTACAAATCCAGAAATTTACAAAATAATATATATTTTACCTATTTTGATACGGAAATTTAACCATTTTGTTTTCCAACCTTTGCTATTTTAAACTATTTAAAAAAATGGCCTGTGCAGTTATGCTATTACTACATCTCATCTCAGGAAGATCTCTTTTCCCAAGAGAATAGGGAAGAAATGTTTTCCACTTGCTAAAGATTTGTTCTCTAGTTTTATTTGAGCCATCAAGGTCTATTGTAAAGGGGGAAAAACTGGAGGAGGGAGACAGAGAAGAACTATGGGAGTGCAAGAGATCCCAAAAACCTAATCCTGTGACAAAATTCTCTAGGTTCTGTGTTGCCCGGAAAATAAGACCTAGCGGGACAATCAGCTGTAATGTGTCTTTTGGAGCAAAAATTAATATAAACCTCGGTCTTATTTTACTATAATATAAGACCGGACATAATATAATATAATGTAATATAATATAATATAATATAATATAATATAATATAATATAATATAATATAATATAATATATAATACCGGGTATAATATAATATAACATAATATAATATAATACCGGATCTTACATTAATTTTTGCTCCAAAAGACGCAATAGAGTTGATTGTCTGGCTAGGTCTTATTTTCGGGGAAAACACTGTAAGTGCTACCAGAGCTTACAAAAGGGTCATCCATTCATCTGGTCAGAAAGGTTAGGGAAGTCTTCCTTGAGGAAGTCACAGTAGAATGGAGAGCTGAAGGACGAAAAACTGAAGAAAGGAGAAAAGGAAACATCTTATGTAAAGGCCTTTTGTCAACAGGGAACATTACAAGCCTGAGAGACTGAAAGGAGGCCATTGTAGCTAGGGCATAGGTTTCAGAGAGAGAGTGCTACAGTATGAAGCTGAAGACCAGACTAAGCAGGACCTCACTGGCCGTACTGAGAACCTTTATTTTTTTTCTTGAGAGCGAAGTGGGGAGGGGATTTGACCTGATCAGATCTGTGTTTGAAAAGATCATTCCAGCTGCAGCATGAGAATATGAACACGGCCAGCATTGTACCAATTAGGATTTATGGGTGGTACTTAGTATTGGAAGTAGTTCAAGTATATTTGGGTGGGAACAAGGAAATAGAGACAAGTGGGGAAAATGGAACAATTTAGAAAATAAAATGGGAGACCTTGGTGATGGGTTTAGATTCCATGGGGCAGAATGGGGACTGACGAAGAGGGAGGAGTAAGAGATGACAGGATTTCTGTGTGGCCCAGTGGATGGATAGTAATGCTATCACTAAGATGTGAGGAACACTGAAAAAGAATCTGGTTTGGGCGAAGATGTTGATTTTAATTTAAACACGTTGAGTTTAAGATGTTTTGTGGGGGTGGCTGGTTAGCTCAGTTGTTTAGAGTGTGGTGCTGACCCCCAACACCAAGGTTGGGGTCCCCATATGGGGTTTAATCCCCACATGGGCCACTGTGAGCTGCACCCTCCTTAAAAAAAGATGTTTTTGTGACTTCAAGGAAAGACGTCATGTAAACAGATCTATGGATCTGCAGCACTGAGAAGTCTGGGCTGAGGAAAAAAATCTTACAGTTTGTAATCCGTCCTTTTCCACAAGGTACTTAGTTTTTCAAAATGCAAATATCTTTACTTATTGTAAATGTTTTGTTTTTAAATATATTGCAGAGAAAGCAGAAAATAAAAAGTTAAAGGCTCTAGGGCAGTTTCCCAGACTTCCTTGTGAATCGCTGGGGGCCTTTGTTAAAAAAACAAATTCTTAGGCCTTCTCCAGAGATTCTGCTTCTTCTCCAGAGATTCTGATTCTACGTGTCTGATATAGGGCCCAGAAATTGGGATTTTTAACAAGTGCAACTAGTGATTCTTTTTACCAGGCAGTTTCCCTGGGCAATGGTACTCCAGTACCAGAGGCACCTACATGAGAATTACCCAAGGTCCTTTTAAAATATAGATTCTTGGGTGCAGAATAAAACCTCTAGGAGTGTAAGGGATGGGAAGAATGGAGAGAGAAAGAAGGCACAGCACCAGGTAGTCCAAGACTTTACCCTCCATCTCTGACACACGTGTCCTAGGCTGGACACCTGGTGTCCTTTGCTGGATGATGCATAGCAGGCAGCCCTCGTAGGCTGCTCTGATAACAGCTTTCCTGGCTTCTAGCACAGGCCTCATGCCCGGTCCACTGTAATGGTGCTCAGCCCACTCTGATGCTCTTTTGCCACCACTCCCATAAAACCTCATCCTTCCCTTGCTGGTCTCCCAGTCTTCTTCAGTGTTCTTCTCCCAGTCTTCTTCAGTTCCCTTGAATTCCTCCCAGTTCCCTGGTTTTTTAGCTAATCTGGCCAAGGCTGGGAGAGAAATAGGGTCAAATGCTATGCATTACTCTCAGCAAAGCTTTTTTTAGTCTTGAGACCCTACTTTGGGAGTATTTTTGTTTTGAAAGACTGAATTGTTTGTTCAGTCTTTGTAGTCTTTCTACAACAACTCTTAAGTCTCTGTGAGGCACTGTAGATGCTACTGAAGAGGAAGAATCAGGAAGAATGGGGGGGGAGAAGATTAAAATAAACTTTTTGTGATGGGAAATATAACAAATACACAGAAAAGTTCATAAAACCGAAGTGTACTATTTAAAGACTATAACTCAAACTCTCATGTAACTAACTCCACTGCATCAAAAAGTAGACCATTGCCAACACCCCAAAAGCCTCCAATGTGCCCCTTCCTTTATAATCCCCGAGTGCCTAGAGATAACCACTATCATGATTATCAACATTTCTTGCTTTTCTTTCTTGTTTTACTGCCTAATTAATCATTCTTAAACAATATAACATGCCAATTTTTGAACTCTATGTAAATGGAATCATACAGTAAGATTTTTTTACATCTTAAATTTTTTTGATCAATGCTATCTGTCTTTGAGATTCATCCACAAGTTGTGGCTGTAGTTTATTCATTTTCATTGCTTAGGTTACCATATTGCATGGCTATACTATAATTTATCTAGTCTACTATTGATGGACATACGACCTATTTCAAGCTTTGCCCTATTACAAGCAATGCTGTTCTGAAAGTGTGTGTGTGTGTGTGTGTGTGTGTGTGTGTGTGTGTGTGTGTGTGTGTCGTAGAGCACATAAACATAGATTTCTATAGAAGCTTTATCTTGGAATGGAATTCCTGCTTCATAGGGCATGTTTACCTTCAGCTCCACAAGAACATGCCAAAATTTTTCAAAATGATTGTACCAATTTATATAACCAACAATAACATAGAAAAGTTCCTGTTGGGGCACATCCTCACCAATACTTGAATTGTCTGACATTTAAATTTTTGCCAACCTAATAGGTGTGTAATGCCAACTCACTGTGGCACTATTTTGCATTTCTCTGATTATTAATCATTTTCATATGAGCATTGAGCATCATATGAGCATCAGGTATTTTCACATTATTATATAGGTTGTTTGTCTTTTTCTTATCGATTTGTATTAATTGATCATATAATATGGAAATATGTATTTGGTCGATTATAGGTACTACAGATATTTTTTTCCACTCTGTGGCTTGCCTTTTCACTCTCTTAGTAATGTCTTTTGATGAAAAGAAATTCTTAATATAGTTAAATGTACCACTCTTTCCCTTTACGATCAGTGGAATCTGTATCCTGTTTAAAAGACTTTTCCTACCCTGAAGTCATTAACGTAGTCTTCTATATTGTCTTCTAAAATTTTATTGTTTTGTTTTTCAAATTTAGTTCAAAACAGACCTTAAGTTAACTTTTTTATGTAAGTAAGGCATCTGTAGTCCTCACACCCTTTCCCTTCCTCCCAATGTGGACATTTAAACCAGCACCATTTATTGACAGATGGTCCTCTCCACCCTACCTGCAATGCTGTCTTGGTCATAAACCAAGTAGTCACATATGTGTGGATTTGTTTCTGACCTTGATATTCTGTCCTATTGGTCTTTTTCTTTTTTATATATTGCTAGATTCAATATGCTAATATTTAGTTTAAGATCTGGGAGGGCGTCTTTCATGAATGAGATTGACCTGTAATTTTTCTTTTTGGTAATGTCCTTCTTTGGATTTGGCATCAAAGTTATATAGCTAGCCTCATGAAATGGATTGGGGAATATACCTTCTCTTTCCTGCTCTAATGTCATTATTTTTACCCATTTTATTCTTCTTGTCTTTACAATAAAATTGTAAAGAACACCCCCGAAAAACCACTTAGATTTTTATTAACAGTTCTTTAATTGTGTATATTAATTTCAGGGAGAATAATATTCTTCCATATGAGCCTTCCCTTTCTAGAATATGGTATGACTCCATGTGTATTCAAGTGCCTTCATACATTCTCTGAAAAAAATTTATCATTTTATCATGCAGGTCTCAGACCTACCTTATAGTAGGCAGAATTCTAAAGATGTCCCTCTAAGATTCCCACCCCTTGGTTAGTCAATAAAACACTAGTCTAGGTACTACTGTGAAAGACAGTTACAGATGTAATTAAAGTTATGGATTATCCTAAATTATATAGGTGGACCCAATCTAACCACTTGAGTCCTTCCAAAGAGGAATTTTTTCACTGGAGTGAGAAATATGTGGCAGAAACAGGAAGCAGAAGAGGAGGTGAGAGAGATTCAAAGCATAAGAAGGACTCAAACCATTGTTGCTGACATTGAAAATGGAGGGAAAGGACCATAAGCCGAGGAATGCAGGCAAGCTCTACAAGCTGGGAATGCCTCCTGGTTGACAGCTAGCAAGCAAATGGAGAACTCAGTTCTGTAACTGCATGGAATTAAATTCTGTCAACAACCTGAACGAACCGAGAAACAGATTCTCCCTTGGAGTCTCCAGAAAGGTATACACCTACTACTGCTTTGATTTCAGCCTTGTGAAACCCAGAGCAGAGAACCAGCTGAGCCACCATGTGCCTGGATTTCTGACCTACAGAACTATGAGATGAGTTGTTGTTTTAAGATGCTAAAGTTATGGTAATGTGTTATGGCAGGTAAAGAAAACTAATACATACACAACTTCCTTATTAAGCAAAAAATTTGGTGGCTCATCAAGTAAGCCTTTAATCTAAGTAGAACGATACCAGGAAGGTCACACTACTCAAATCCTGTGGCTGAGATTTTTTTCAGCTTTTAGAATCCAGACTAAAAATGCTCATATATCTAAGGGAGGTGGCACTTGAAGCTACTCTCAGCTACCTCCTGAAGGTGGGTTTGGTAGACAAGACAGATAATTCTTGAGCGAAAAGGGACAAGTTGGGGAAAGGACAGTCCCAAAGCCAAGAAGAGCTCAGAGTGCAGCACAATGAGCATTTCGCTTCCTCAACCTCAGTTTGCTCACTTCTGATGTAAACTCATCACCACACTGTCCTGAAACAAATGTGTGCTAAAAAAGTAGGAAATAAAGTCTAGATTGCTGTGAAATAACTTTGAAAATATCAATGTATTTTGATATTGACATTCGTCAAATCTAACATTAAAGATTCCTATTATCATAAATAATGCGTAATTCCAGAGACAATTTGTGTCTGAAAGGCATGATTTAAACTAGAACACAAGGTATTCTGGCATGTAGACAATTCCATGTGAGCTCAATCTAGTTATTGAAAAAGAGAGGAACATTTTCTTCTTACAATGAAAAAATAAAACTTTGCTTGTTCTGGAAAATATATATATAAATTAAGCAGGTTAAAATAAATTATAGGCCTGGTGCCCAGTAATTTCAAAAGGTAGCATTCTAGTGCTACCTTAAAAATAGTGATACATTTGACAAATCAGGTAGCTGGTATAACTTGAATCTTTTCTTGTATGCATGTAAAGCTTATACATAAAACAAGGAAGATGTAGCTTTAGCTAAGTCACACTGAGATTTAGTGTTACTAGAAGTCATAAGAGTCCATGACATTTTACAAAGCATAAAATACGGAAGACAAAATTTTCTGCCCTGAGGAGTTTAGTAAAACATGTGTAGACCATAACAAACAGGAAAAATATTAAGTCATGATGATTCACAAAGTGATCAGCAATGAAAGACTGAGTATTTAAAAAGATGTCCTATAAAAAGAGAGAATTGGAAAATGCCAAGGACTTGAAAAAAAGTGATTGTGAAAGCTTGGAGGAAGAATGAAAAAGAGATGAGAGAAATGAAAGAAAGTTCCAAGAAATGAAAGAAGAATATAAAATAGAGAAAAAGACTTGGTGCTGTGACATATGAGCCAATATATGAGAAAGAATGTAGGATTGGTTTGCTTGACAAACCTCTGAAATTAGACAACTGGAAATCCTAACTATACAACTCATTACTTATAAAACTCAAGAGCTAGTTTTCCCAAACAGTCAACATTAAACCAGACCTCTTGTTCAAGCCAGATTATTTCATCTATAACATATGTGTATATAAATAAAATTCCGTATAGATATGTGCATAGCTGAATTGTAAACAATAAAAAATTTAAGGATATTTTTAAGCTGTGGTATAATAGGAACTTTACTTTAGAAGATATACTCAAAAGCACTAGTTTTCTTTATATACAGAGGGTGCCAAAAAAAATATATACACATTTTAAGAAAGAAAAAAACTATTAAAATTACGCTGATGGTAACCTCGTTGAGCATCTCTTGTAATTGCAAAAGTCAAATGTGACTAGTATTCATCTTTTGTCATCGGTATATATTATTACAATTTTAATACAGTTTTTTCCTTTCTCAAAATGTGTATACAATTTTTTGGCACCTTCTGTATACATGTATTGTAGAAAAGTCCCAATGCTAAAGCAATACTGAAATTAGACCCAATATTTCCCTACAAGATAAGGACCAACTTTCTGTGCAATGTATGCAGAGCCCATACCATCTCCTGGTGCTACCTCTGTGGACACAGCAGCTATACAGACTTCTCTTTATTAATGTGATATGTCATACTCAGGGAATTACCTGTTTCAAAAAATTTGTCAGATGCTTTTCTTCATCTATTGAGATGATCATATGGTTTTCCTTTTACTGAGTTGATACGATGAATGATACTGATTTTCAGATCTTGAAACCTGTAATAAACTGTAGCCAGGAGTGTAATAGCTCTCATTGAGTTTTGTGAGCGTCCTTTCAGTGAATTATCAAACCTGAATGTGGTTTTGAAAACCCCTCGGAACTTACATTTGGTGTCAGAAGTCTTAAGTGGACATGGCAGTCTGGAGATCTATACCCTCTACCTGTAGGAAGCATGCAATCAATCTATTTAGGCTCAAACACAAGTTTCATCTCTCCTTCTACAGGTGAAGGCTCCAATGTTAGTTCAGGGGTTGTTTTGTTTTGTTTTGATTAGTTGATTGATTCTCTAGGCTGGTGGTATTTATCTCATGTTCCATGTAAAGGTTAGTCTGAGTTTTGAGATTTGTAATTTCATTCTCAAAGCCTTGGCTATGTATTATAACTTTGGGTCTCCACCTGTGGTAAAATAAAACATACATATTTGGTCTTTGTCCCCCAGTTCCTGGCACAGAACTCCTAAAACCCTTGGAATCTCCTATATAAGAGTGTTTTTGGCATGCTAATGAGATGACTCTTGCCTGAGGGGCTCCTAGATAGTTTCAGGATACGAGTTAGTCACTAGAAAGACCAAACCTTGATGAGAAGCTTAGAACTTTGAACCCTATCCCCCAACCTCCAAGGAGGGGACAAGGGCTGGTGATTAACAATGGCCAGTGATTTAATCAAGCTTGCCTACACAATGAAACTTCCATAAAAACCCCTAAACTACAGGGTTCAGGGAGCTTCAGGATTGGTGAACACATTGAGATGCTGGGAAGGTGGTGAGCTCTGTGCTATTTCCTTTCCCCCATACCTTGCCCTAAGCATCTCTCCCTTTTGGCCTTTATAATACACTAGAAATAATAAGCAAACTGTTTTCCTTTGTTCTATGAGCTGTTTGCACAAATTATTGCACCTGAGGGAGGAGGATTGTGGAAACCCCTGATTTGTAACTAAGTCAGACAGAAGTGTGAGTAACCTAGGGACTCCATACTTATCACTGGCATCTGAAGTGATGGCAGTCTTGTGGGACTGAGCCCTCAGATCTGTGAAGTCTGATGCTAACTCAAGGTAGTTGGTGTCAGAATTGAATTGAATTGAAAGATACCCAGTTGACGTGCAGAGAGTTAGAAAATTGGTTGGTATGAGGGAAAAACCCACACATTTGGTGTCAGAGGTGTTGTGTATAAAAGCAGCTCAACCATACTTGCACAACTCAATTGTAAGCCTGACATTATGCTGTCTTATCACATAATTTGAGGATCATCTTCTCCAAGTCTCTCCCTTCCAGGATTTGTCCCACACTCACCAGCCCACCGGGGTCCTTTCTCCTGATCATTTGGCCAGAAAGATGGGATTCCTCTGAATTCCTGGATGCCCGTGCCACTGCACAGTTCTTACAACTGGGGCCACCTCATGGGGTAAGGCAGAGAGAAAGAAAAGAAAAATTAAAAAAAACAAAAAAAAAACAGGAATTCTCCTTACCTTGTCTAGCCCTCGGGTCCCTTTTCTCGACTCCTCTGGACAGACAGGAAACCCACGGCTTCAGCTTTACCATAAGCCAGCCCTCTGTAAGCCATAAACAAGGGAAAAAGGTGTATAAAAAAGGTATTATTCCCACACTCTGGCCCACAGCATCCCCCTCCCTGGTCTTGTGGACAGAAAGATGTAGGATTTCTCTGAGCTTTAGCTGTCGGCCGTATGGATGCCCCAGCTCTGCCCAGGGGCCCACTCTTGGCTTAAGACCATGAGCAAATAGAGGAAACTCACCTCTCCAGGTTTTAACTCCTTTCTCCAATCTGCCTGCTTTTCTTTACTTTTCAAAGTCCTCATGTAGTTGCTTTTTGTATTTTGTCTAGAGTTTTTAGTTGTAATCAGCAGAGAAATAGGCTTTAGTGAACTTATTCTATCTTGGCCACATCAGAAGTTCAATCTGCATGCTTTTTAATTGCCTCTCCTTGTGACAATGATTTTGTAATATTTTCTGTAAAGAGGAGAAAGATAATTCAGTCTCTTGGTTGATTAATTTTTTTTTTTTACATTATTGACAGTTTATGGAAATATTTCAGTTTGTGTTAATAGGCATATTTTTAGAATGGTTGTCAAATGTGGGAAAAGTACTACCAGGTTGTTAGTATTTTTCATATATATGTACTGTAAGATGTCAGGGCTATTCAAGTTTCCTTGTGCAATAATTAATTTGAAATATTCTTTGAATCAATGACAATTATAACCCATCTGTGATATCTTTGTTATAATGGCATATTATGAGTTTTATATTACTTTTTTCAAAATAATCATTTTATGTCAAATCAACAAGTACTTCGTGTCTTTTTCCAATGTGTTTATATGATTCCCTCCTCTCATTAACTGGATTAGCAAACAATCCAAGAGCATATTCATTACTTCTATTTGAAAATGTATCTCTTCTGTCTAGTGACTTCTTGATTTTGGTGATGATTTTAAATCTTTTTGTTACAAATACTTCTTGATGTCAGAATAATTTCTGTCGATTCAATCGCTTACCTTTTCCACTCATTTCATATTCCATTAATTTTTATCTGAATTTTTTCTCAGTTCTTTACAAATAGATTTGAAGATGACAAAAGATGATCCCTATCATTAATTCAAATAAGGTGACTGCAATTTCTTAAATGTCTTATAGAAACATTTCAATGTATCTTTCTGAATTGTAGTGAAAATATTGTATTTGACTTTTATTATCTTTTTTAATAAGCTTTTCGCTTTTTTTTGTGTTGGGGCTTTTCTTCCAAATCTTTGAAAAATATATTTTAGAGCCCACAAAATGTCCTTGACTCATATTGTAAGACTTGAGTAGCTTAAAGTGGACAACGCATTATATTACATGTAGACTTTTTTTTTAATCCAAGTTAATATGTGTATGTAAAATACTCCATTTATGAGAGGAACCTGAAAGGAAAATAACTGTCATAAAATGCCGACATGGTTAACAACTGTGGAGGCAGCCTTTTCTCTTACCAGATTAAAGAAATGAGCTGCACATGGTGTACATCCTGCACACTTATTAATATCTTTAAAGAGTGCTAGGAGCCCTTTTCCTCACCTTTCATAGCAGCCATGTTGTTGGACAACACTCCATGAATGTTTTCAACCACAAATTACTATTGTCCAAAAGTTATTTCACATTGTTGAATAAACCCACAGGCTGGTTTTCAGTCAGTGAAAATGTTTAAAACTATACATAGAGTTTTCAGTCACAGCAGTAGAGCACAATAATGGCCAACTAATCAGTGTCGGACACATCCGGCATAGAATCTACAATAATGGAGCAGTATTTGGTGTCTGGTTTATTTATTTGTTAACCCTTTCATTATGTATGTATTTTCCCGTTATTTCTATTCATTCTGTATAAACTGTTACTTTTTTCATTTTGAGTATTTTCCAAAATTCTTATGCAAAAATGAGTTAAACTTAATAATTATTTATACGCTTCCCATTAAATTTGTTTTTTGAATCATGATTATTATTCTTATCATGACCTCTCAAGGTTAAAATGCAATAACCTCAATTACTCTTTTTTTTAGCACTTCAAAATAATATGAACTGTTCTTTCTTAGCTGTTTTTTGACTTATCTGTACTCTAAGATAAGCTAGTTGTCTTGTGCTCCATAAAATAGTCACAGCTTTCTCAATATATTCATTAAGTCTGAAAATGCATCCAGTGTAAGTAATGTCTGTCTTATTGAAAATAATTTACAAACAAAACAATATTAATGACCTTTATTTTCCCTTGGAATAAACTAGCTAGAATCTAAGTGTATAACTAAAATATTTTTTTCAAAATATCTTTTTGAGAAACATCTCTTTTGCCCACTTTATATTCTGTTCTGTTTGGTTATATATAAATATTATTGAAGTCATAGTTTGAAGAAAAAATTGCTTTAATTAAAGTATTGGATGACATTATTACTTTTTGTAACAGGCCATAATGAAAGACCACGGTCCTCATTAAAGTCAATGAAATCATCAACACAAAGCTGCTGCCAACCCCTGTTGACTATACAAATTGTATTTTGCTTTATTATTTTCTTTTTGTTTTTTCATTTCCCCTTTGGGAGTGTCCTGATTCTTACAACCTTAAACTTTCTGTTACTTTAATCGTCCATCTTTTCTTGGCTCTCATGAATGCTTTCTTCATGATTTTAACATTTTCAGTGTACATTTCAATGTAATGAACTAGTTTTCGATGTTTTGAAGCTTTTGTGAATCTTCAGTTCAAATTTTTGGCTTCCAAAAGGAAGCCAGATATATTTGAATGTTAGAATGATCAATAATCCTGAAAATTTTTTTAAACCTGAATTTAAAACATGCAAAGAAACAATTCAAATGCATTTTTTAATTTGCTGCTATATTGTGATGAGCTGGAAAATTGTGTAACCAAATTACTCATATTACCTACATTGATTCATTGATAAATATATGCAAGAGTCTTGTCACTGGAAATACTTGTCTGCACTGTGTTAGTGGCAACTTTGCACGCCTAGTCCCCTAACCCACCAGACTTTGTCAGGATAAGATGAATCAGTTAGGCTAAGATAACTTATAATACATTAGGATGCAGAAAAATGCACAGAATATCATTTCAGTGTTGCTACAAGTGTGTACCCTACAAACACAGGAATTCTGATAAACTCTATTTTGCACAATTCCCATCAAAAAAGAAAAAACATGTCAGTCATATATAATTACATATGCAGCATTAGCAAGTATATTCCTGATAGGAAAGAACTTTTAATTTCGCTAGATTTTAATGAGAACTCAATCCTCCACATAAATTTTACTCATCTGGTGATAGAATTTTCCACAGACTAGCTTCCAGCTCCATACATTGCAAACCTCATTTCTGCTCCACTAATAACCGATTCCCACTACCCAGATACCACTCATTTTGTGATAGCCTCTGGCCTTGCACCTTCATACTATCACGCCAAATGAGTTGGCACAATAGGCAATTGGAATATGCCTAGAAGTTATTCTTACCCTGAGAAGCCTGGCAATAACCACAGGAGTGAATGGCTGTAAACCATGTAAATATATCCCACTAAATCCAAAATAACCTATTTCCAACTCAAGTACCCCTAAGGTGGATCCCAAAAATGCCTGAGCAATTGCAAAGCAACCTAACACAAGGGAAAATGTGATGGAAGGAAAGCCAAAAGGGAAAGACACAGAAATCTGCACTGATTGGAGTTAAAATATCTTACTTGGGCAAATTTTGCAAAAATATATAATCCTATGAACAAATTATTAGAGATCCTATCAAGTAGCTTTGTAACCATTTCTGCCAAGGAGCCGTGACACATCAACCTCCTTAGCTGCATGGTAAATCTCTCTGGACATTACTTCCAGGCTTTATCCACGATTCTCCCCACTGCCCAGAATGTCATCCCTTCTTCTGCTCCTGGCATATCCCTACTCTTCTTTCAGGGCTTGATTGAAATGTCAATAATTCCCTGAGAAAGAACCTAGTGTATTGGGAAGAATTTGGGCAAAAGATTGATATAGGTTTCAATCTTATTTGGGTCACATGCCATTTGTGTGTCACAATCAAATTACTAACTTCTTTGAGTCTCAAGTTCTTCATCATAAAATATGGATAAGACTATAGACCTTGCTGAGTTATAAGAATGTTTTAAAATTTAATATTTCACCAATTCTGTTTTTTCTTATTTAATATCTCTCTGTACAAAATGGTGCTTAAGAGAGGCTTTATTTATTTCTCTTCTTCTAACATCATTTTGCTGTTTGGGTGATCAACAGAACTGGAACTAGGACGAAGTGAGTAAGGCATTTGCCTCAAGTCCAAAATATAAAGGGGTATCAAAAAATTCATAAAAATAGCACTTTAATTCAACACTGTTAAAAATCTATGATGAACGAAACACCAAAATTTTAAATAAAGACAGGATCAGTATTACTGATATTTATTTTGCCTTCAGCTCTAATATGGCTTACATTAATACTGGTGATGAAAACTTGATGAAAGAATTTGGAATATTATTTCTCTTTATAATTATTTGTAGCAAATTTGAATTATTCTCTTCATATTCAGTTATTTTTACAGATGCCATCTTTCAATACCTGCACTAGTAATATTTCCCATTATTTCTTGGGGTCTAGCATTAAAGCTTGAGCCTTCACAACAGACAACTATGAGGAAATTATTTTTCTTTTATCTTAGAAATATTGTTTGTGCTATTGAAAAGTGCTCACTGGTTTGGAAATCTTTTAATAATTTCTATTAGAGATGACTTCACTCTAGAATGATCTACTCCATTTTTTTACTACGCTGAAGCTATTTAAATCTCACTTTCAACCTTTTGTAAAATGGCTCACTTCAGAGTATTTCAGAGACCTTATGCTTTCTATAGGAACTCTACTTATATATCAGTAAGTTGTTTTTCTTTTCCATCTCAATTATCTAGACAAATTTATTTATGACTATTTCTCTGAGATAGAGTAAGACACTTCAGATATTCTACTTGAGATGTGCTCTGTAAGGTGTACTGTCATACACTATTGGTGGAGGTATAAATTGGTATTTGTTTAAGGTCAATTTGAAAAAAATCTAAATTTGAAATATGCATCACACATACTAGTTTTATAATTAAAATAATAGTTTTTTAAGGAAATCGTTTTTGACAGTGGCTCTTCTCCCCACCTGCCCACTCCCACCACTCTGGAAGTGCACTGTCCTATCCTCTCTCTTTCGAGAAATTCACCATTTTCTCAGCTCATTCAGTGCACCTTTGAATTCTTTCCTGCGGCGTAACCAAGTTCCGCTTTTCTATCACAAAAATCTCTGAAAGAAAAATATCCCAGGATGACACTGAAAAATATGGTATCTGATCACCTTGGGCAATGAGGGGCTCACAACATGTGAGCAGTTTTAAGAAGAAATAAAACTGAAAATAGAGATTTTTTAAAAAGTAGCTTTTTCTCATTCTATCCTTCTAGGTGAAAGAGTGCAGGGTCCTTGGTTTCAAGAACCTCATACTTTAAGGATGAAGGAGAAAAAGAATGATACCTTGTGGTCTTTAAATGGGGAGATATATTTAAATTGCTTTGAGGTGTGCTGTTATATTTTAAATATTAATTATAACCCACAAAGAAAGTGTGACGGAGTCTAAAAAATTTTGGAGTTGCCTTAATGCTACACTTTGAAATTGAAGATAATTTTATATTAAATGTAAATAATATAATAATCCTCAAACTAAGAATAAATGAGTTGTTATACTATTCATAATATTTCTCTTTTGGGGTTACTTTGTAAATTTTTTAAATGGGTAATACATACATATGATACAAAATTGAAAAGCTGCAAAAGAGTATACAGTAAAAATGAAGTCTCTCTCCCACTCTGTCCTCAACAGTCGTAGTTCTCCTCCCTGGAGGCAACCACTGCTGCCAGTCCTTGAGTACCTTTTCAGATATATTTTGTGAATATACAGATCATTCTCTCCCTCCCTTTAAATTATTTTTTAATTTTTACATTTTTGCACAAAGAGTAGTTATTCTAGACACTGTCCTGTATATATCTTAAGAACTAGTTCTCAGTCTTTTTAGTGGCTACATTATGTTCAATTGAAAGAATGTAGCATTCTTCATCTAGTCTTCTAGCCATGGATGTTCAGGTTGTTTCTGATCTTGTACAATTATAAACAACACAGCAATGTGTACACTTGTGCATGTGCCAGTTCTGTGTGTGTCAATATACATCTGTAAGAAAGAATTTCTGGAAGTGGAATTGCTGTGTTAAAGGACACATGCAACTGTAATTTTGATAGATATTGCCAAACTACCCTCCATAGAGGTTGTACTAAATTACAGTTCTACCAAGAATGTGCCTTTTTCCTCATCCTGTACAACAGTGTATGATCACTTTTTTTTTTTTTTGACAATATAATAGTTTTTAAAAAATAGTATCTCATTGTAGTTTTGTATTTTTCTAATTATGAGAGAGGTTAAACATCTTTTACTTTCAAGATTCATTACATAAAGAATGGTCAATATTTTCCTTCTAATTTGACTAGATTTTTTCCCAATGAAAGAAAAACCTCCTACTGAGTTGTAACTTTATGCATCTGCCATTAAGATAGATAGATAGATAGATAGATAGATAGATAGATAGATAGATAGATAGATAAAGATAGATTGATTAATAGATAAAACACTATAACACCTTAGGATACAATAGCAGGGTTTTTCCACCTTTTCTGGAAGAATTCAAAAGTTCATCTTTAGATTTATAACACATATGTAAAGTTTCACTAAAATTATCTATTAGTAAAATTAAAAATCCCCACAATATATAAATCCTCAATTTTAATTGTTTGTTACAATTCCATACCAAAATGCAAAATACATACATATGTATATACTGTGTTTGCCCAAAGTAAGACTGGTGTTATATTAATTTTTGCTCCAAAAGATGCATTAGTGCTTATATTCAGGGGATGTCATCCTGAAATATCATGCTAGAGCTTATTTTCCGGTTAGGTCTTATTTTTGGGGAAATAAGGTGTATATATACCAATAAAAAAAAGTTTTCCTCAAAACTGTATCTGTGATAGTATTCAGTACTGAAAAAGCAAACTTTTAAGACATAGAAAATCTTTCTTCTAAATTTCACTTTTATAAAGGGAAAGCTTATCTTTAGGGACTTCTAACATGATTATTGATAAATAATATAAATACAGTATAAATTTTAATGCAGTATCCATAAATAGTATTTTTACCTTGTTGCTAGAGTTGCAACACCAATGTAAATAAATATTATAAATAAATATCAATGGTAATGTTTCTCTCTGTATCATTTCACTGATGACATTAAATCATTATAATTTCATTCCAAACTTAATCTTACTAAATAGAAACTAACACTTGATATGTATCAAAAATCTCAGTACTTTTCCAGTTAGTTTGTATTGATAACATGGAAATTATTTAGCATATTAGAGTTCTAGGTACAAAATATACTTTTTAATATCATTAATTTAGGAAATTAGTCTTTCTATCCCAACTTCCCACCCTACCCCATCAGCCTCACCCAGAGAAATAACTCTCTCTTACAGATAAGAGATGCCAATTAATCAGTCGGCTGGTCACTGGAGTGAAAGATGTCGCCGTCAGGTTCCCTGTTACCCTGCATAGTGGCACAGACTCCTGGAATTGAAAGGGAGGCGGCTCAAGGAGTCATTTAATCCAGACCTCTCTCTTCCTGCAAGGCTCTGCCTGAAATGTCTAAGACAGATGGTTTGTCCTTAAAATTCACTAGGGACAGAGATTCTACAATATTACTCTGGAGCCTTTTCTAATGTTTAATCACTATTACTGTCAGGTCAGTTTAAGCTCTTTCCTGCTAGTTTTTCTTCTGCAGACATGGAAAACAGTTGGTCAGCAACCGCTTTATAATCACCTTTCCAAGACGCAAAAACCAAGGTGTCCTTCAACCTTGTTTTTTCAAGATTATATAATTTATCCTCTAGCTACTCTTAATATATCAATATTTTATCTCATTAATCACTTGGATTACTTTTCATTAAACTCTTTCCATTTGTTCTATATCACTCCTAACTTAGTATTATAATAAGTTATTTCATTGTAATGTGTGTTTTTTTTAATTTTTAGTTATTGTAGGACAAGGTAGCTACACTTTCATTTATTCACTACATAAATACTCATTGGGTATTCTGTGCCAGCAAGAAAGATAGGCAAATCTCCTGCTCTCGTATAATATACATTCTCATAGAAGAAATCAAGAATAAACAATTAAAAGTGGATCTATAACATATAAGGATGTGATGATAAAAAGAACGTGTCTTGAATTAATTAGAAAAAGCCTAGGCTGCTGTGATAGAGACTCAACAATAATGCAGTGGTTTGAAGACGAGCTTTGTTTTTATACCCTGGCAGGTATAATGTGACGGCTCTGGATCACCAAGAAGTTCTCCTTGAACTCAGTCCCAGACCTTCTATCATGTTGTATCATTACACCTTATATTATTGTCATTATCTTTCTAGTATAAACTGGAACTGGGTCACCCCAAGTTCCAGCCAGCAAGGAGGAAAAAGACAGCATAGATGAAGCTATCGTAGGCCCAGAAGTGGCACACAACATCTACACTCCACTTCTTTGAGCAGCAGACACTCACACATGGCAAGGGAGGATGCAGTCATAGTGTATCCATGTGCCTGGGAAGAAGAGGAGAATGGATTTGGGGGGACCAAACAGTATGCTGCAAACACTACTATCAATATTTCTACCGAATATACTCAAATCCCTTTTTACCTCTTTGTATGTTTCTGCTTCCAACAGCAAACACAGGCTGTTTTTCAGAAGATGCTCTGGGATCTCACTTGGCAGATGCTGGAAAGTGCAAGCTAGCTCCCCTACTCTCCGGTCAGGACAATTCTGAGACATAACTTACGTTCCAGGGTTCCCATGCAGGCAAAGATGAAGCTTCCCTCTGTGGGAGCTGGCCTGAGAGTCATCCTTGCTTGTCTGTATTCTGTCCTGTCCTGCTTTCCACAGCCCCTTACTGGTTTCCCCCAGGAGTACTTTCTTAATAAATCACTTGCACATGAATTCTCATCTGATGATCTGCCTCTAGGAAATCTAATCTAAGACACAGGTAAAGGGTTAAAGATGCTGGACCACTTTTAGTGGCTTTACACATACGATCATACTTGTCCATATATTTGGACAACTGTGAATGAGTTAGCTTGCAACTATCAGCACTACTATGAAAAAAAAAAACTAAAATGTATACTTTTATTATTTTGCAAGGGTTACAGTCATATATATAAATTTAACTTTTTTGATGTGGATATCCACAACCTGTTCAAAAAGTGAATACATCTGTATCTTATTCTATATTATCAAATTAAATTTCATAAAAATAATCTAATTGGATCTTTGAAGATAAAAGGAATACAGTTAAGTGAATGGAGTGAATAGGCAACAAAGGTGCTCGGCAATACTGAGACTGGGTAACCCAGTGGGGATTGAGAGCATTTCAGAATACAGGATGTCATGGACTCCAAAGTAACTACAACACTGAAGAGTGACATCTTTCTGTGGGCCACATAGATCGCTTGTAATTGTTTGGAACAAGGGCACTGGCTGCTGAACTTTAAAGAAAAACAATGTGGGATTGAGGGTGGGAGAGAGGATTCCAGAAGGAGCATTTGGCAAAATATTAGCTTAGCTGATTGAAATTTGACTTTACTAATTGTAAACATCTATAATTCTCTTCTGTAGTCCCAATTAATAAATTAACACAGGAGTTTATGTTATGCAGTATTATTTTACAATAATATTGAAGTATGTAAATATTAGACTTATTTGTGTGCTGCAGAACTACTAGGTTTTGGAAGAGTAATTGACTCAATAAGATAGAATTTTTTAAAAATCACTTTCCAATTTAAAGCATCACCTTTAATAAATACAAAAATCTAGACATAGCGGTGCTACTTAAATAAAATTAACTTATGTTGAGATTACTGTTCTACACATTTTACCCTCTCAGAGCCCTGCAGACTTCTGTCAGAGACCCTTGTAGCTCTGATCACGGTTACAATTGTACATTTATTTTTTGTGCTTATTTGATTAATGTCTGTCTCCCACAGTAAACTGTAGATCTATGAGGGCTATTTTTGATTATCATTTTATCCATCACCAGCATCAATACAGTACCTGACGCATGATAGGTATTCTGAAAAATTAATGAATTTACAAATACAGAATAATTTACATGACATTTCAAATAAAAGAATCTTTACCATCTAAAGCACATGGTGCAAATATTATTACTTACCACTCTGGAAATTATAGAGTATGGGTAATACAAGTGGTTCTGTTTCATAGAAATGCAAATAAATTATATCCAGTAGAATGCAGTTGATTATTGCTCAGTGCATAGGTCAGTTTTGCATCTATCTGTAAAGGTATTTTAGCTTTCCATAGTGCCCACATATATGTGGGTCTTTGGGTACTCCTTTGATTTGCTTATAACATTCAACTGGTTCCCTCCTCATTAATTAATGCATTAAATATTTGGTATGTGTTCATTTTATATTCATATGAATTCATATGAGTCATGATTTTACCTTCTTCTGGAAAATATCTTTTAACCTTAATAATACCTTAAAAACATCTTAAATGATGTTAACAGTTTATCTATGTACACAAACATATATTGAGAATGAAATACATGAAGATCACGGTGCTATACCTGAGCATAATAAACAAGTACAGGAACTGAATATCTTCATATCTTCATAACACTTCTTTAAAGAATTTTACTAGTCAAGCTGTGCAGAGATTAGTAAAAGAATTATTAATACATATCTTGCTTTTTTTCATTATTATTAACTCCTATAAGTACTAACACTGTATCTTCAGAATCCTGCTCCAGTTTCCTGGGATTTGCACACTAGGGAAATATTTTTATACGACCATCCATGTGAATATTCAAAATGTTCTGGTTTGCAGTTAAATTCATTCTTTCCTTTTCTGTTTTCTTTGGTTATTGTTATTTCGTTCCATTTTATGTACTTTATACTCAAAATTGGGAAAAAGAGATAGCTGAAGTATTGGAATTTCAACTCCATACATGTTTCAAAGAGTGCAAAAGGTTGTATTTCACGGGGGTACTAAAATTACATATGATTTTTTTCAAACAAATGCCAAAAACTGTATCTGCTAATAAGTTTTGCCCAGCTTGGAAACAAAACTCAGCCACGTAGTATGAGAATGCCAGATATACGACAATAAATATTTTTGGCATAGTTTCAAAGCTACATAATGCCAGACATAGACATGTAAAAGTAATGGCAAGAACTACAAAGATTATAAAAGAAATAAAGTCACAGTTCGTAATTCATATGATTATGTTCAATAGCAGGCTTAGACAGCTTTTCACATAATAAGATCCACATGTAAAAGCATCAGCTTATTTTACTCAGAAAAAAAAGATAACAAATATTAAAACGGCTTTTAAAAGTAAAATTTTGTTGAGAGCTTGTAAATGTATTTTTGCAAGCTGAAGGAAAGTAACTTAAATTGTTTTTTTGTTTCTATTTAGATACCCAACTTTTGCTTACTTTTTTGTCATGCAGAAAAAATTTTTAAAGAAAATGAAATCTCAAAGACTGGACCATCTTTTAAAATATTGCCCTATAATCTGTATATTAAAACTGAAGTTGAGGAAAAACACCAATCCCCTAAAGTTAAATAAATAATGCATTGCATTTAGAGAAAAGATGAAGCAAATGCAATTGTCAGATGACTACTGGGTACAGACGACAAGGCTCAAAGCCAAAGTGAATAAAATAGTCCACAACAATTCCACTGCATCCTCCCTTGCAAGGTGAGTATATCTAAGGCTGGTTTTTAGGCACAGGTATTCTAGCAATATTTTGTGCTACTTAGAATATTTTATTTTAGACCCAGAGTAATCACACTAAACTGAGTTTGTGATGGGTTTGATTTCCAGAGATAAAAGAAGCACACTTTTGTGTTTTCCTTCTGTTTAATTTATGGATTAGAAGTGGTCAGCCATCAGGGTGGGCTAATGAAAAGCAAGACTAAGGGGAAATGCTAGTGAAAGAAGGATGGAAGAAACTGTAGAATCTGAGATAAACTGTCAGTCCCTTAGGCAAGATAAGCCAGAAAACCACAGTGCCAAGAACAACTAGCTCAGGTTTCAGTTCTCAGTCACAAGCAATACTGTGAATTGACATTCATTTGTTAAAAAGGAATTTTGCCAGGATAGAAAATAATAATTTAGTAGGTGAACTGCACATAGTCACATTTTAAGATTTTATATTAAATGCAATAAAATATGTTTGTTAGTGCTATAGATCTAGATTGTATTGAATTTTTATTTCATTGTATAAAATATAAAAAATGGTTTTGTTTCTTTTCAACCCAGTGAAATTTATAATGTAGGATGAATTACGTGGCATCTCTTATCTATCAACTATTATAAAAGAAAAATATAATGTTTTGCAAACACTTATTTTCCTTAGTTCCAAGTTTGCCTGAAATTTTCAAATACCCCTCTAGCAATGCACTGTTTGTGTTGAATCCATGTGTAATGCGTTGGAGATGATATACACTTTTACTTAGATGTGGGTGAAAACGTTTGTTACAAAAAGACACTTTCAGATTGAGTTCTATGCCCATTTACACATGGATCCCTTTAATGGATGTTGAGAGTCTTGATTTAGAACTTTTAACAGGCTCGTTTACATTTTGCAAATCTCTACCTTTGAAATAAAAATGCAGTGATCCACCCATCTGCAGACAATTAAGACCAGCAGCCAAGTATAAAAGGGTGGAGAACTTTTAATGGGTGTTTATAGATTGGAAGCACCGACCCCCTTTTAAATGAAAGAGGCCTAAGAAGAAATAGTAAGTGTTAAGGATAACCATGAAATTCATTTAACCCCCCAAGCAGAAGATCTGTTATCAAAGAATTGGCAGGACTCTATTCCTTCCAACTTAAGGTTCTTAGCTTAAGTACTTAGCAAAAGTACTTAGAAAAGAAATATCTTATTTAGAAGTGTTTTGATTATAATTTTGTAGCTGCTTTAAGGTCAAAACACAAGCCCACAGGAAGACCAACAGTAAGGTATGTGATATAAAAACAAATATTTCCATAAAATCTTTGCCCTAGCAAAAAGAGAAATTCTTAGTAGCTTTAAGGTGGGAATTTAGGGAATAGTATTTTTTTACAGGAAATACTGGTTAGGCGTTTTATATAGAGGGTTCTGCATTTGTGAAGGGATAATTTGCTCTAAAATATGTGGGCAACCAGCCTAAATTCTCTAATTGAGTAGTTTGCTCATAACCCCAGGCCATTAGGTGAATGTAAACTGTTACAGGCTTAGTAAGAAAATAGTCCCATTAGGATTTTTGTATTTGTATGTGGTTGTGGGTTAGAGTAACTGTTTCCAAAATCATGGATTAATGAAAAGCTCTTTTTTCTGAGTTTGCAAATACCAGCTTTGAAATGCTCAGTCAAATTAAGCCAAGGATTCTTTTTTTCGTTGTTGTTTTTTCTTTTTTTTACAGTTAAAAAAAATCTTTACAAGATCAAGTCTCAACTATAAGTTCCATTGTAAGTTATTGAAGGAAAATTAGAGCTATTTAATTGACTGATTGTTAATAATAAAGGAAAATAGCCATATTTTCTTTGATATGCCATTCAGATCTTTTGCTCATGTCCTAAAATTCCCCATTGGCAATTGCCAAGCAACTTGATGCACAGAAAATGGGTATGACTTTTAGAAAATAAAGAGATATACAGAAATTCAAGAAATGCCATGCACATGTATTTCGTTTGGTACACGTGCTGCGTATAAGCTCACATTTCTATTAAGAAGAAAACAACTTTATCCAGTCTTGGGCTCCTCTCTCATTATGGAGCTTTTCACTTAAACAGTCTATTTCCTTTTCTGTTCCCTGATTCCTGTTAAGTCATCACATTGTGTTTCTTACAGAGCATAGTATACTTTTACATCCTGGAGCAGGGCAAGGAAGAAACCTGAAATTGTCTGCATAATATTCCTTCAGATCAATTAACTGTAAGTACAGAAGAAGTTCAGTCAAAAGAGGAACATATCTGACCAAACATATCAGATAAATTTAATAGACATTCAAAATTGAGGTAATTCATGTGTTCTTTTCATGTTTCCACTTCCCCTTTGAAGTTGGCTCTAGTACTAATAAGGTCATGGCTATTATTATCAAATCTTCTTTTAAAAATTGAATTATACAAGAACTTTTCTTAGCAATTAAATATATACCGTGTTTCCCCCAAAATAAGACTGGGTCTTATATTAATTTTTGCTCCAAAAGACGTATTAGGGCTTATATTCAGGGGATGTCATCCTGAAAAATCATGCAAGGACTTACTTTCCGGTTAAGTCTTATTTTCGGGGAAACACGATAAGAAACAAAATCACAATTAAAGCCCAACACCACTCTTTTACTCCACCTGGGGCAGTGCTAGGTGTTTTCATAGGCTGTTTAACTTTTTACTCTGTCAGAATTTCTGTTTTCCATTTTTAAATTTCTTATTTCAAAACATAAGAGTAGAATAATACCATAAATATATATATTTGCCTAAACAATTTAGTTGAATAAATCAGAAAAATGTGATACAGGAGGAAATCACTTTTTAAAGTAAAATTTTAAAAGCACATACTAAAGCAGAATTGTTCTGAAATGATTTCTAACAAGTGGAGAATTAAAGTCACGTACACAGGAGTGTGTGAAGAAAGAAGGGATTTTAAGAGGGCCTTGCTCTACCATGAGGATATATCTAAACTGTAAACCTTGAAAGAATGTACTAAAGATTTCCAAAGAAGTTCCAAAATCGTTTTGAATAGCTTTCTGAAAATCTTTCTAAAAGATACAACAGAGAGAATGTATTTATTGTTTTCTTTGGGTTGAGATTGAAGCTGGAATACTTGAATAATAAGTTTTGGACAAGTTGAGAGGTGAGATTTGCTAAAAGGACTAATGACAAAGGAAATACAAATTGACTCTGGTAATAATCAAATGGAGAAAAAGAATTTATCTTCAAAATTCTTCCTTTAATTTCTCATTTTCAAAAATGATAAAATAATACTGTAGAGAGGAAAGGCAGTGATTCATCAGATTCTTTTACACACCCGTTTACCAATATTTTTAACACCAGCCTAACTGAATTGTGTTAAGGACAAAATGAAAATGGATATTTTCATGGAGAACAAGCCCACTCAGAGTGACCAAAAGACACAGGAAAATGTTAATGATAGCTGAGACCTAACAGAGAAAAAGAAAAATCCATAAAAGTAAGCATAAAATTAGGAACTATGTGCATGTAAAGATGCTTCAAGATGATCCTAGATGGCCTGTCAGAAGAGATATAGGTAGCATTTTAAAAGAATATCCCAGCCCTCTTAGCTCCATCTTACACATACAATACCCTTAATATTTTTTTAAATAAATGGGAAAGAAAAGAGAAAAGCAAGCCTATTATGACCCAATATCTATTTTTTGAGAAAGAAAAGAATATAAGGCTAAGTATTTGCTCTTTCAAATTTACCGTAATATGGTTTAAAATAGGTTCCCGATAGGTAACTGTGGCCGTCAGGTGAGGGGATTTCATTATAGCATTCTCTTTTTTGTATGTGTTTGAAATTTTCCATAATGAACATTTTAAAAAAGAAAAAGTGGATTCCTTGAAGTTTGGAGGATAAAGTGGCATTTGCCAAGTTCATATTTAGTAATCAAAACCTGAAGAATATTGTGGACTTCCTTCTCTAGGAAAGATTTGTTGGAGGAAGGGCTAATGTGGTGTCTGCTCTGTCTGGTGACAGTGAAACCAGAAGGTGGAATGAGGCAGAAAGGGAAGTCAGAAGGGAGGGACAAGGCAGCTGTTTTAAGCTTGGTGGCTATTTTAATATTACAAGACTTTGTTCTTCCGATGCTTCACCACCTCATTAACCTATGTGTCATTTTGAAGTATTTTGCCATGCTCTGATGATTACAGACTTGCTCACTAACAACACAACATTTTAAATGCAAGCACTTCCCTGGAGTCGTGGTGAATTAATTTTCAATTAGTTCTCATTAATGAACTTCATTTTTATGGGTCTAACTGCTGCCCCAGCTTCAGGAAATTCAGCAAGTACTCTGATGGGGGGAAGAGGGGCAGCTACAGGAGTCAGAAATATCCTGGGCCCTTTTCAGAAGACCTTACTTCAACCATTTTCCAAAACAAGAAATCATATCTAATATAAATCAAACGCATTCCCATAGAACCCATGCATCTTTTCTGGGGTCTTCAGAAGTAAGTTTTATTGCTAGCTGCACCTGGTGTTTATCTTATACCCCCCAAAATAGTCTCAAGAATGGAAAAGATCAGATTTAAGTAGAAAAATGCTCTGGGCAAGTCACTCACTCTTTCTGTGCCATACTTAGTTCCCTGTGGTGGAAAATGTTTTAGTCCCAATAGTCTAGATCCAAATAATATGAGTCTATAATCCTTGGCAAATAATTACACAAGAATCTAATGCAGAAAGACAAACTACATATTAATAGTAAAACCAGTGTTATTGGTTTGCTAATGAAGGACCACAAGTCTGAGTAACATGCCCACAAACGAGGGTGATGCTCTTGTGCCAAAACAAGGTTTCTATGCAATTCCCATTTCCATTTTTCAAAACCTGCAACTGAGAACAGTGAGATACTCACCACCTAAGGTTTTGCCTTTATAAAATGTAATACATATTTTTTCACCTCATGATTTTTCCATGAAAAACTGAGTTTGTTGATATCCTTTGGTGTTTGCTCTTGAGGAGGCACATAATTCAAAGTACACTGTGATTTTAGAATTAGAAAAAGGTATTTCATAAATGAAGCATATTTCTTGGTTTATGGTGTAAAGTCTTCCCTTCACACAGAAATGACTATTTCAGTATTTTCAGTAGGTATTATTGAGTACTGATTTATTCATAATACTGAGATCTTCAGAATGATATCTAAAAACAAATCCAGAAAACTAGAAGATGGGGTTACCGTTCTGGTGAAACTAGAAAGCACTTGAGATGACAAAAGAGGAATGCATGACACTGTAGAACACTGACAAAGCACCAGATGAATAACTACAAAATAATGCAGTAGAAATTATAAGGGGAAATGCTCAGGGCACAGAAAATAGGGTCAATTAAGATGGCCATAACCCATTGCAGGTGTTTTATTGTCTTTATTTACTTCCTTCGTCCAAAGCAGTTTCTCTGCATGGCTAATCATTTTATTTTGAAAGCAAACTCAGATTTTAATTCTTCTGAAGTGCGTGGTTATCTTATAGACAGAAGCATTTCCTGGCACTCAATTGTTTGTCACAGAAAGGTATAAGAATAAAATTGGGTATCTTCTGTGGTGATGTAAAGGACATCAAGATGTAACTGCCACGTGGAACAGCAAGAAACTGGAAATGTGAAATACTTTGTTAGGTCTGTCACTTCTAAAGATCTGGAACACCCCTGTGCAAGTTAGAATCTACTCTCTAAAAAAAAAAAAAAAAAAAAAAGGACGAAAGAACAATAGATAATAACACTGAATTAGTAATATACAGGAACAAAATTCAGAAGAAATAGGTGGCCCATTAGTTACTGCAATGAATTAAGGACAATTTGTCAAAACAGTGAGAGATGTTTTAAACTTTAACCCTTTAACAAAATAATGTCTAATTGGTTATGAACTTCAGGTCTGGAGTCTGACGATGGCATAGTAGAAAGAGATCAGATTTTAGAGTCAGACAGACCTGAATCAGTCCCACTTCTGACATTTATGAACAGGCTCTTGGGCAAGTTTGTTAACTTCTCTGAGTCTCAGTTTCATTATTGGTAAACTACAAATAATAATAATGCCTACATTACAAATATTTTGTGAAGATTAAATGGTATAACTCATGTAAATGTTTTGCACATGGTAAGCACTCAATAAAAATGAACTATTGCTATGACATATACTCAGCTAAACATTTGGAAGCAAGCGACACTCTCTAGGAGCTTAAGGAAAGTTATCTGACCAAGTTATCTCATTAGGGAAGTCAATAAAATATTTTTATTAAAAACCACTAGCAAATTTGGAGACATAACCAAATAAGAATTATGTGACTTCCGTTACTTAGGCTGCATAATAGTCAATTCAAAAATTGATGAGATGTCACCAGTTTCCAAATCTCAACTTCTGGCACCAAAATCAAGTATTTAATATTATTTTGCCTCCTTAATTCCACTGAAACACCAGATTATTAGGTCCTACCTTTTGTTCTAAACTATCCTTAGTTAAAAATCAACAGCAATATACATGTTCTGTATCTTCTCATGTATAAGTACATATGTATATATGTGGTTTTATTAGATCAGCTGGAAAAAAACTCCCTTGCAGCCAGGCACCTGTTTTCTACATATTCCAATATGGAAAATGTCAACTACCTTAAAAGAACCACTGTGAAACTGGCCTTTAAGTGCATTATCCTAAAAACATAATAATGATTTTTCTTACATGATACATGTTTTTCCAAAACATTAATGTCCTCAGGATTTCTAATCTTAGTCATAATGTTCTTATAAAATGGATGATTTTTATTACTTTAATCATTTTTTAGACATAGTCATACTATAGTAACTGAAATTCAAATAGTATTACCAGAAAAAAATTGAATATAATTATAATTCTGACTCTGCAAGATACTTTTTAAAATAAGCCATTTTACCTGTGGTAAAGTAATAGAATGCTATTGCCCCATTATAGCCTAATAAAATATCAATGACTTTGTTTTCATTTTTTGAAAACAATAATACATGTATGTAGTTTCAAAAATTGAAAAGTTCAAAAGGATATGCTTCCCTTACTGAGCTCCCAATTAAACTTGGTTCTTAAATTGGAGGCACTATTCAGTCATAGACATTATAAATGTAATTTTACATTGATTTACCTAATACCAGATAGATTAGATAGATGGATAGATAGAAAGATAGATGATAGATAGATAGGTGATAGATAGATGATAGATAGCTAGATACAGACTTTTACTTCTGACATAATATATGTAGTACATATTATTATATTTAATATTATATTAGTTAATAATGTAGTACATTAAATCAGAAGAAAATGAACAAATAGAACATAAGTTATTGCAGGTCTTTTGTGATTTTTAGTTTTGAAGAAAATACCAGCACAAGAAGAGTCTATTGTATTATAAAAAGATCTTTAAGAAAAGTTCTAAAAACCATTTCACTTACAATACTATTTATATGGAGTCAAAAGTACAACTGAAGCAAATAACATAAGCTCCTATCTAGCCAGAGCCAAATAACCAGAATTCTTTGTAGCCATAGACAATAACTTATGCAAGATGCAAGTGTCTTCTGAAGCACAAAGCAGTACAACTGTGTTTGACTGTGTTAATGTTAAAATTGTCTTGTTATATTCTATTTCCTTGAATCGTACGATCAAGAACTAAAAGTTTCATATGTGTGACAATTTTTTTGTTACCCAGAATATTAAATTAATTATAACATTTCATTGTCCTTAATTTTTTTTTTTAAAAAAAGAGGAGTTCCCTTTAAGTTTAACATGGAAATAAGAAGACCTGTGGAGAAAAGGAAAGATGATATTTGCCTATGCAGCATTATGAGTAAGAACTCTGTCCTCATTCTTGAATGCATTAATATTAATACTGTCTTAAAGTACACTAAGCAATTTTATCTTTTTTTTGTATTTTTCCTAATACAGGTAATCAAACACTCAGATGTTCTCTTAATAAGTTTTGATTCCATAAACACAATATCTTAAATGCATATAAACGTATTTCAAATGATTAAAGCACAGCTATTTAGATATCTTATAAAAAGAAAAATATTTTTTAGTAAATACAAGAAATTGTGCTCAGATATCATAAATAGACATTTATGATACTCAGTTTTGTAAGTTAACAATTTAATACCATTTACTGTTGTTTTACATAATTTAAGTAATTTCTTCAGAGATAGGTACCCGTTTTTTACATCCATTTTAATAATTACACATTGTACATGGCTTGAATAACTGCATTAAAATCGCTCTCACTGAATATAATTTGGAAGGTAAATAACAGAGGAAATTGTTTTTAGACATTCTTATTGAAAATTTTAAAAGTATTTTATGTATGCTTTGCTTTGTTTTTTAAAAATGTTTCAAAGATACTAAATTGTTCTATTATTAACAATTTTTTGTATTTATATGCATCAACATTAGAATATTTCTGTTTTGACAGAAACAGAAACCAAAGGAAGCAAGGAAATGCACAATTAAACCAGAAAGATACTGTCATCCAATACTCAGACACTACAGGATATGTTAAGAGAGCCATTAAAATAGCATTCTGTTGTGTTGCAATGACATATGGTAGGCTTCCAAAATTAACAGAGTATTTTGCTGTCTACTGGTTTGTATCATAGTCTTAATAGTTTTGTTTTTCTTTTTTTGTTTTTCTGGAGGGAGGGACTTAAAATATCTTCTTGTTTTGATAAGTACTTTTTAAAATTTATGAAGCATTAATCTCTTTTAGATATGTGATGACATATGGTAGGCTTCTAAAATTAACAGAGTATTTTGCTGTCTACTGGCTTGTATTACAGTCTTAATAGTTTTGTGTTTTGTTTTGTTTTGTTTTTTCCAGAGGGAGGGACTTAAAATATCTTGTTTTGATAAGTACTTTTGAAAGTTTGTGAAGCATTAATGACTTTTAGATATGTGATTCTGGTTAAGGAAATACTCAGAAATCACATTTCTTCTCTTTTCCTTACATTTCTCTCCTCCACTCTATGCCTAGCCTCTTCTTGTTCATTGGGTAGCTTCTCTATTCTCTTCCTCTCAGCCAAACTGCCTTTTTTTTTTTTTAATATTTTTTAAATAGATTAGGGAAGCTATAAATTTGTTCCACTGTGATGTCTTTTTCTCATGCCTACCCTAATGAGCCGTGCATTCCCCTTGACCTTTCACACGTGCAGCGGCTTCTCCAATTTTGTTCAAGACTCACAGAGTTAGCTCTGCCCGAACACATCCTGGACACCCACAAGTGGAATGGAGTCACTCTCATTTCACTTCAGCTTTATAAAACATTCAGTTTATGCCCTAGAATGTGTGCACTAGATAAATCAGATTTCAATATGATTCCAAAATATGGAATGTATTTCCAAGCTATAAGGAAGAAAATAGACTCTCATCTCAAATTCCACATAGGTCACTATGTGGCACTGTTCTCAAGATGAAATGAAGGTTTTCAGAGTCTTATAAACTCAACCTCAGTGTCCATGTATACACTTTCTAAATATTAACTAGGATACTCTGCATCTCCGATAAACTATAGTGGGCCCTCCTCCTCCAAACCTCCAACCACTGCCATCTGGTTCTGAAGCATCCATGTGTCATTGGTTCTGCCGTGTGTCAAATTTCTTTTTGGAGGTGTTATATTTAAATTTCTGAAAGAGATGGGAGTAACACTTAGCTCTATAGCCCTCACCTACCCCCAAAGGGATCCAAGGGCAATACTTTGACTTAATATTTTCAGGTTAATTACTCTCTCTCTCTCTTTGGTTTAGAAGGACTTTAGTAATGCGATCTTCAAGACCACAAAAGGTAAAGGCGTTTACCTGCACCCAAAACTACTGACACCACATGGTGGGAGATGACAA
The DNA here is from genome assembly GCF_036562045.2 of Rhinolophus sinicus. NCBI lineage: Eukaryota > Metazoa > Chordata > Mammalia > Chiroptera > Rhinolophidae > Rhinolophus > Rhinolophus sinicus. The sequence goes on from NC_133751.1 coordinate 160,404,368, forward strand.
CGGTGCCAAATTCCTTCTTCACATGGTATAACAGGCAAAGGATATCTGGAGTGTTAGTTTTCTTTAGCTGACTTTCTTTTCTGGAGCCAAAGGAAGACTCAGACGTAGCATGTTTAAGAACACAGGCACTGAGTTTATCCTGCCTGGGTTCGAATTTCACACATTGCTAGCTGTGTGACTTTGGGGAAATTAATTAAGCTTAACTTTCTCCTCTATAAAATAGTTAATAACCACATGTTCTTTATAGGGCTTCCATGTACGTGGTAATGTACGTATGTAACATGCCTAGCACATGGTAAGCACTCAGTAAGTGCTGGTTTTATTATTTCATTTATTTACTCAACAAGCACTGAAAACCTAGTGCAAAGCATTTTAGGGATGGAGAAACTTAGGCACACAATCTTGTGCAGCTATCCAAAGTTACTGTTGAGATAAAACTGAGACACAGATGTCCTAATGTAGATTTTTATCTCAGCAGGCTAAGCTTGTTTTCTTAACGCGCTATTAAAAACCCTACTTAGATTTAGGAAGTTTCTCAAAAAAAAATGACACATTTTAAAGAAAAGCTAATTTCTTGTTTGGGTTTTGTGAAGGGTGTCTTTCAGATCTGTCTAAAATGTTTTCTTGAGCAGAACAAAATAAGACTGAGATATACATGTGACCCACACGGGAAAAAATGCCAACAAATCCTTAAAACGCACAAAAATCTATCTCACTGCTTTACCTGTGTCACGCACAATCTAAAAATATGTCTTGTAGTCAAATAAAGGCCTAGGGTTTTTATTTCTTTAATTGTACATATTGTCTTTATTTCTTCATAAAATGAGATTATAATAAATTTTAATCAATACAATATATAAGAAATAATCAATAAGGACAATGAGTGAGGGGCAGGAGGAGAAAGCGTCTCTTTCAACTGAAGATTTATTTTCTCAAATGAGTGCTTATTCTCAGAGATTGCCAAACAAAGTCAAGTTATTATACTAAATAGTTTAGCCCACATTCATCCTACCAAATGCTGATTTTAGATCCCCTATTGAACAAATATTACTGAAACCTTTAATTTTCATATTACTACTGAATTGAAATTTTCAAATTCTGTAAGCCCAGAATAACCTAAGGATGAATAAAAGACTATAAGATGAAATCACATTAAATATACATTTCTTCATGTATTCTACCAGGAATCTGAACATATGATACTTGGGTTGTTTTTGCACAACAATGCAAAAATATGTTTATTATAAAAGTGATAAAATATATAACTAGTTATTGTGATCACTAAAATACTTCATTATTTATTCAGGACCTATCCAACCTTGAGACTTTTTGCCATTGAAAGCATAGAAACTAATTACCTTAAGGCTGTCCAAAGAATTTGACCAAATTTAATTAATGTTCTACAGGTAGATTTTCCAAACATCTTTAACCAGAAAGCTGAGGTTTGATGGGGTAAAGTAGACTTATATTTCATGACATGAATATTTCAAAGTATTGAAACCTGATTTTTCCTAAATACCTCTAATTGAAAACTATACCAAAATTAAAATGAAAATAAATTTTGAAATAGCCATGAATCAAAATGTATATTTTGAATGACAGCAGTTCTATGGCTTATAATCATTTCTTTAGCCCACATAAAAACCTCTTTATGATTCCATAATGGTGCGTTTCTGATGCAGATAATTTATTATAAGAAAAGCAAGATAGTCCTGGCCTGTGTAAGTGCATATAAAATTTATTCTGCTGTGAGATATAACCTTGATAAGAAAAGATAGTGGAAATGAATACTATTACAAATGACATAACTTTTTACGCAAAACTGGCACTTGACAGTGTCATTTACAATAACAGTGAGTCTTTTAATCCATGTAATTTCTGGAGTATTTTATCTGTTGTACATGGTACTTACCAGTTTTGGGTCACATTGTGACACAGTTCTGAGCTTAATATTCATTTTTATGTTCCCCCTCCCCTCGTACAATAGCAATTTTGAAGCTGATCAAAGTAAGATTTCTCCTCATTAAGTAGTAGTTGAGATTAATCTATTCATTCATTTCACACTCTTTTGTGGAGTGCCTATTTATTATGTGCCAGCCAGGGACCTGAGCTGAGAAAAATCCATAGTCCCTGCTCTCATATCGCTTAGAGTCTAGTGGGGGAACAAGGCTGTTAACCAATAGTCACACAAAAAAGTATATAATTTAAAGGTGATTAAATGTTATGAAGAAAAATTATAGGGTACCATGAGCTAGAACAGGGAGACTCTAATTTATTTTGGGAGATCAGGGAAAGCCTTTCTGCAAACCTGATAATTAAGGTCAGAGCTAAAGAAAGAATGTGAGTTGGCTCGGAAATCCATTGAAGAAATAAAGTAGACTTTGTGATTACCTTCCTCCATATCCTTTCACCCCACATACCTCTTACACACATAGTGTATTAGCCACAGGTTTGGGCTGGTATAAAGTCTGTCCTCATCTCAAGGACTGGACCCCTGATTGGTCCAATCAAATCTCCTTGCCATAGTGATTGGTTCAGAGATGGACTGGCCTAAGCCAATCAGTACATGACAGACTTCAGGTTGAAGTAATTGATTCTTAGTGGACGTGTGACCCAAGTTGGATTAATCAGAATGATAGTCAGGGCTTCTGTTTGAAGGAGGGAGGGAAAGAGCTGTTTTCTCTCCCTGGGTGTGAACAAGGACATGTAGCCTGGGAGCTAGCAGCAGCCATCTCTCCACCAGGAGAAAACCCAGCTTGAAAATAAAACCAACATACAGGAGATGGAAGAACCAGGGTAATTACAGTGAAACAGAGCCCTCATGGTATTATGAACTGAAAGCTAAACCAACCCCTTGTCCATCCGACTTGGGTTTTTTGTTGGCTACCAAAAGAATTCTGTTACAGGCAAAGAGAATTCCTGGCAGAGGAAATAGCCTATGTGAAAAACTCTGAAGCAGGAAAGAGTGTGATACAATGTTAAGTACTTCTTTTTTCCAAAATAGATCCAATCCTTTGCTCCCTGATCAACTCCAAAGCTATGCTACACTGTTCTCTCTTCTCTGGTATGTTTTCCACCTGCAATCTGCCTATCAAATCCTACCCATCCTTCAAAGTCCTTCCTCCTTCTCCACAAAGTCTTCTCTAATCATTCTCACCCATAACAATACCCCTTATCCATACTGATCCTAACCAACATTTTTCCAATTCCAGTTTCCACATCTACTATATCACTCAAGCTCTCCATCTAACCTGTTCTCAGGGTAATTTTGCACCTGCGTGCCTTTGCCCAGCATATTTTATATTTCCTTCGCCTGGAATGAACTTTCTCTTACACCAGCTATTGAAATCCTACATACCCTTCAAACATCAATAATGCCACCTCTCTTGGAAAGCCTTCTCTAATCCCCTAGTAGGACACGAGCATGTTTGTTTCTCCCACTAGATTGTCCTTTCTTGTGCACAGGGACCATCTTTTATTCAACTTTGAGTTCCCACTGCATTACTACAACAGAGACACTAGAGACAAATGTTTTTGAATAAATAAGTGAATGAATGGATGGGTGGATTAATAGATTGACAGATTTCTCTCTCTCTCTATCTATCTATCTATCTATCTATCTATCTATCTATCTATATATATATATATATAGTTCTTAGAAAAAAGAACCACATCTATTTTTTTAAATCCTCTCAGTACATAGCAGAATACACAGGCATATTGTAGGAACTAAATATAAATATTTATTAAATGAGAAAACTTACATATGAAATGCTAGAATTTCAAATAATTAGAAGTATGAGAGTTTCAGCAAATCTGTGGATGATGTTTTTCTTTTGTTTTAAACTGGAAGCTAGAGAATGCCATTTAGCTACTTTACCTTTAATGCCAAGAGTTAAGCACATTCTTTGCTTATGACATAAATCATCAGAACTATTACTAAAGTCTCTGATGTACAAGGATAGGGAGTTAATAGAAACCAGAAGTGTTGTTCGTGCGATTAAATGTTGGTGAACTGCGTTTAAATAGCAAATAGCTTCAGCTATAAATACTGGAGTAAAAGAACTAATGACCAATGTGTATGTCCATCTATGAAATGCTCTTTTGAAATGGCAAATAGATTTTTACATTGAGAATGTCTTCAATGAATCAAACTGGAAACTTAATTGTTTTATTAGAATAAGTAGCCTCAGATTTTTGTTAGGCTAAGATTTTTTGGTGCCACTCGTGCAATGTTTGGAAGGAATATAATTGGTAGAGATGTTTTGAATGACAATTGACATTATCTATCAAAATGTAAAATATGCATAACCTTTGATCCATTGAACACATTTTCAGGAACCCATCCCAAGTGAAAACTCACACTAGAATACAAAAAAATATGTACAAAAAATGTTTGATGTAATATTATTACTGGTTGGAGACAAATACACATCAGTATGGGAATGGTTATATAAACTGAAATATTTCGATACTACAGCATACTATACTGCTGCTAAAAAGAATGACGTGAATCTCTATGTATAGAAATAGAAGAATGTCAATGATAAATTCTTGCAGAAATTGAGTGGTGAGTACTTGCTCTTCTCTCTGCTTCTTGAATGTTTGCAAATTTCCATAATACAAAGGGTTTTTAAAATATAATCCAGAGTTCTACTTCTGCGTGGTATCTAGAAGCTTCTAGAGAGCACAACCCCCACCTGAAGAACAAGAAAAAGCCAGATAATTATGATTTTCTACAAAATCATAATTTTTCTTGAATCCATTAAAGACCTGAGTACACAAGGCAACTAAATGAATGAAATCCCCCAAAATAGCAAGCTCTTCCAAGAAAAAAAGGGGAACACATGAATTTTCGCCTGTGAATACAGCTTCTTGGCCTGCTGAAAGTAGCTTGATGTAGGAAAAACATGAGCTTTGGTATCTCCCAGGCCTTTGGCTGTGGGACCATACGCAGAATACTGAGCATCAGTTTCTTTATTTGCAGAATAGAACAGGAGGGAGGGGAAAGTAATGCTTACTTTTGTGGTTGCTAATGAGAATTAAATGGGCTCAGTATGAAAACGACTGGTCCTGTACTTGGCACATGAAAGACACACACTACAAATGTTCAGTTCCCTCTCTCCTCACCCACCACTATTCTTTTACCACATATTTTGTTTTACGGATTTATCCACTGTTCAGAGATCTTGTTGCTATATAACACTCTTAAGACTAATACTTTGGTCCAGAAAACCATATGCCTGGTTCCCTTGCACATGGCTGCCCTGTGAACTGCTTTATCTGTCATCTTCTTGTCCTTCTGCCTCAATACTTGAAGACATTTCTTCAGCCCTCCTTCAGCTCCCATCATAACTGTGTGTGTGTGCGTGTGTGTGCTTACTGATGTTATTTTTTAATCCTGTTACAATGATTACAATTAAGCTGAGTTATTTCTCTGTCTCAGTGAATAAACGACACATGGGAATATTTCTAGGCAACAAATGGACCTATACTTAGACATTTTTACATCCTAATTCTTGACCAATTCATCTTCCCTCTTAAAACAATACTGTGTCCGAGCGACAGGAGAAGTTAGAGAATGTCTAGCCCATCCTCCAAGACAGGCCAGTCAGCCAGTTAATGGCAGAGCCAAGAGTGAAACCCAGGCCTCCTGCTTCACCCTGCTATTATAAAGCAAACTGACTAAACGATTTTGAAAAAATCAAGTAACTATGCCCGGCTCTATAGTATAAGTAAGATCTATAAAATGTGTAAAAATGCCAGGGTGAAGGCTTTTATGGGTGAAAACACTTCAAGAAAAGAAGCTATATTAATCCAAAGTTGTAGCAGTATTCATTATTATTATTGCTGTTTTTCAAACAACTGAATTGTTTTAGTTCATTTTAATATTGTATTCTGGAAAAAAAAAAATTTGTTTTGCTACCCCTCCCGTAGAATCTGGGCTGACCTCAGTGACCTGCATGATCTATAAAACACAGCAGAAGTAAGATCCTGGGACTTCTGAAACTAAGTCATAAGAAATCGTGAAGCTTCCACCTGGGTCTCTTGGAATCCTCTCCCTGAATACCCTGATCTGTTAGGTAACAAGTCAAATTTACAACTTTGCAACAACAAAGTAACCAAATTTAAAAATGGACAAAGTATTTGAATAAACATTTCTCCAAAGAAGACATACAAATGGCTAAAGCGCATGAAAAGATGCTCAACATCACTAGTCATTAGCAAAATGCATATAAAACCACTTCACACCCATTAGGACACTTATTATCAAAAAACATATAAAATAAAAAACGTTGATAAAGATGTATAGAAATTGGAATACTCATGTATTGCTGGTAGGAATGTAGAATGGTGCAATTGCTATGGAGAACAGTTTGGTGACTCCTCAAAAAGCTAAACATAAAATTGCCATAGGATCCAGCAATTCCACTCCTATGTATATGAAGTTGTGATAATTAAGTTCGCAAACTTGTTGCAATGATGTTAATAACCTTTTTTTATATCAGAGGGATTATTCATTATGAATTTGCACCAACTTGACAAACAGTTAACCAAGTTTACTATTTGGAAGTGCTGAAAAGGCTGCCTGAAAAAGTTAGATGACCTGAACTTTTCACCAACAATTCATGGCTCTTGCATCATGACAATGCACCAGCTCACATAGCACTGTCTATGAGGGATTTTTTTAGCCAGTAAATGAATAACTGTATTGTTTATGCAAATAACCCTCCCTACTCACCTGATCTGGCCCCCAATGACTTCTTTCTTTACCCAAAGATAAAGGAAATATTGAAAGGAAGACATTTTGATGACATTCAAGACATTATGGGTAATACGACGACAGCTCTGATGGCCATTCCAGAAAAAGAGTTCCAAAATTGCTTTGAAGGGTGGACTAGGCGCTGGCGTCGGTGCATAGCTTCCCAAAGGGAGTACTTCAAAGGTGACCATAGTGATATTCAGCAATGAGGCATGTAGCACTTTTTCTAGGATGAGTTCATGAACTTAATTGTCAGACCTCATATATCCAAAGGAATTGAAAGCAAGGACTGAAACAGATATTTGTACACTCATGTTCACAGCAGCATTAGTCACAATAGCCAAAAAGTGGAAACAATCCAAGCATCCATCAACAGATGAACACACAAGCAAAATGTGGTATATATATACAATGGAATATTATCCAGCAATAAAAAGGAATGATGGTCTGCTACATGAGCAAAGCTTGCAGACATGCTAAATGAACTCAACCAGATACAGAAGAATGAATATTGCATGATTTCACTTACGTGAGGTATCTGGAATAGAAAAGTTCATAGAGACAGAGAGTAGAATGGTGGTTACCAAAGTTTAAGGGGAGGGGCTAGTTATTGTTTAATAGGTAGAGTTTCAGTTTGGGATGATGGAAAAGTTCTGGAAATGGACAGTGGTTGTACAACTTTGCAAATGTGCTTAATGACACTAAATTTTACACTTAAAAATGGTTGATATTGTAACTTTTATGTTATGTGTATTTTACCACAGGAAAAAATGGCAAACTATGTCATATGTTTTTTTAAGAGGGAAAAGAAGGAAAGGGGGTGGCGAGAAGAAGGAGGAGAAGGAGATGAAGAAAAATCCTAATTCTAATACCTTGAGACCATCACCGGAGAGACGACATGTAGGTGCTCTGGTTGATCAGCCCAACGATCTGATCAACCTGGATCTGGTTGATCCTGACCTTTGAACCATCCCTGCAGGTGCCAAACATGGGAGTGAAGCTATCTTAGGCCCTCGGGACCTCCAGCTGATTCTCTGAGTGACCTCAAGCAATGTGACTTGGAACTGAGGACTTATCCATCTGAGTCCTGCCCTGCTCCTTAAAAGCATAGACATAATAAAGTAGTTGCTGTTTTAAGCTGCCAGGTTTCTGGATAATCTGTCATCCGGCAACAGAAAACCAGAACACATCCCCTCTACTTTCTGTAAGTGAGTTGACATGATGGTCCCTTAGGTGAAACTAAAAGTGTGCTATTGGTACAAATACCACTCCGTCCAGTTTTAGGAGGTTTGGAGAAATGTTTAGATGGTATATAACACTGGTCCCCCTCACATAGGGCAAAAGCAACAACAATTTACCTTAAACATTGTATCCCAGTTTGCTGGTAAACATCCTTTACAAACACAGGCCAAGTCAGTCATACATTTAAAAGTTTACAGACTGCATTTTGTTTTCATTCAAAATGAGGTTACTTTGATTAAGTCCCATGCAGGGAGTGGAATGTCATCAAAGTAAAATTATTCCCTTTATTAAAATAACAATGAGGAAAGTGGTATTATTTTTCTACACAAAAATATTATTATTTCTTTCTCCACTTGAAAAGCAGAATGATGAAAGTTACTTCTTAATCCTTTGTCTTAAAATTGGAAGGTGAACATGCTTCCCTTTGCCTGTAAACTGGGGGCTGCTCTTCAGTGCCCCAATGGAGAGTGGTAACTCATTTAAGACAAAAATGAATAGTACTACTCATATACTATGAATAGTGGTTATAACAGATGTCAGGAGACCTGAGTTCTCCGTTCCTTTTCACCCACCATGTAACATGGGCAAGACATATGACCTCCCTGGAAGTCAGTGTCTTCATCCACATAAAGGGAATACTCTGGTTACCCACTGGAATCAGCAACCTAAGATAGTATAATACTTGACATCTTGATGCCGAGGCTGCACCCCAGACCAATTACATCAGAATTTTTGTAGGTAGGACTCAGTCTTCAGGATTTTTCTAAAATCCCAATGCTTTCCAATACAAAGTCAAGGTTGAGAAACTACTGAACTGGAGGAGTGAGGCACAGAGAAATCTTTGAAATTTCCATCCAGCTCCAAAAATTGCATAACCTAGCTGTTTTCTACACACACCAAACAAAGGGCAGTTCTCTTTTTGCGCCTAGCGCAGTCATGGATGGCTCTTAGTCCCAAGAAGCATCTGAAATGTGTTGCATCTCCATAGCATTGGCTGCTGGGTAAACTGATTAGTGTGTTTGCTTCTTGTCCATCAATTGGTTTCCACAAGCTGAGGGAAATGTCTCCCTCTCTTCATTTTCCTAAGGAACAGACTTAAGTATGCCCTAACAGGAGATGAAGTAAAGATCTGCATGAAAGTTCATCAAGAATAATGGCAAGGTTCAAACTAATATACCCTACCTTGCTGGTTTTATGGACGTCATCAGCATTGACAAGAGTGTAGAGAATTTCTGTCTGATCTATGACGTCAGGGGTGGCTTTGCCATTCATCATGTTACACTTAAGGAGGCCAAGCACAAGTTGTGCAAAGTGAGGAAGATCTTTGTGGGCACAAAAGGAATCCCTCAATTAGGGACCCTTGATGCTCACATAATCTGCTTTTCTGAGTCTCTCATCAAGATGAATGACACCATTCAGACTGATTTGGAAACTGGCAAGATTTCCCAACTTCATCAAGTGTGACACTGGTATGGTGATCCAAAGTGCCAACCTGAGAAGAACTGCTGTGATCACCAACAGAGACATACTGGTTCTTTTAATGTGGTTCATCTGAAAGATGCCAGTGGCAACAGCTTTGCCACCTGGCTTGCCAACATTTTCATTATTGGCAAAGGCAACAAGACATGGATTTCTCTTCCCTGAGAAAAAGATATCCACCTCACCATTGCTGAAGAGAGAGACAAGAGACTGGCAGCCAAATAGAGGGGTGACTGATCTCTGGGTAGGTGACCTGATCTCTAGGTGACCTGATTGGAAGAGTCTTTGCACTTAAAGATAATACAGCATAAATAAATAATTAAATACATACATACATACATACATACATACATACATACATATTGTGTGACATGGTACCCAAAAACATTATCATTCCTTCAATAAATATTTAACACATGCTATGTTCCAGGCATTCTGGTTGACATTAGAGATAGCAAACGGAGTTCAGCATTCTAGATAAAGGGGTGGGTGGGGTGTGGAAGGGATATCACAAAGAAATACAGTATTCACGGGAAGAAATGAAATGGCCAATTCTCCTTGGAGGAGGGAAAAGAGATTCAAAGAAGAAATAACTTAAGCCAAGTCTTCAAAGATAAATTGGCACTTCATAAAGGTAGGGCGCATATAGTGGAGAGAAATAGGACATCTCCAGTTGTCTAGCACTCTGGTGTCTAACATTTACACATAAAGTTATTGGTGGAATTAAGTGGGAACATCTGTTTGGTCAATTCTGTGACATCAGTGTGAACCACTTTTCTAAAAGGTCTTGGCTTATGAAGACAGAAATGGCTCAAAGGGAGTGTGATAATACAACTAATAACAACAGCTACCATGTATGAGGTGGTACCATGAGCCAGCACTGTGCTAGGTGCATGATATTCACAAGTTCAGTGACTTCTGATCACATAAGCAAGATGCCTCAGAATGTTCAAGGACTATAATGTGGCAGCTCATTTGGGTTTGTTCTGTGTGGTCCTGGATTAAAACTAGGATCAATGAGTGGAAGCCATAGAAAAGACAGATTTCAATTCAACCAAAGGAATAGCTACCAAAGAGACTAAACCAAGATTGACCAAATAACATCTGGACAAAAGTAAGTCTTTCACTTTTTAACACTTTAATACTTTCCTTTATAATAAACAGTTTTTACCCCAAACTACTTAGAAACAAATAACAAGAGGCAAAGGCAGAATTTGAAGAATTCTGATTCCTTAACGTTTATTATTCCTCTCACTCACGACTACACCTCTATTTCCTACAGGACCAACAAGCAAAAAAGATAGGGAACTAGAAGGTCTTGACTCATAGGTGAAATACAATCTTAAGCAGCTCAAACACATTTGATTCAACTGGGATTTGTTCAACAATACATACGGGGTTCCTCACAAAACTTTGAGATGAAAGTGGTACTTAGAGCATCTGCTGTGATGTATGGTTTACTCAAGATTTATAGTCTCTTCGTCTGGTTGTAGAGTTAGACTGGTACCCAGACTGCCAGTTCCAGTGGGCAGCCCCTTGCCTGGGTTCTTCTTGTTCCCTGCCAACCATCTATGGATCTACTTACCCATTTGCTTTTCACTCTGAGCCCCTTGCTTTGACAGATGGTTTTAACTTCAAATTACAAATAATTTTCTCTCTGGCTACTATCTCAGTCTCTAACTTACATTTAACATTTTAGGTAATAGACTGCCATTCATCATCTTAAGCAATTTACAGATTTAAGCCTACATTGTGTGTGCATGTAAATACATATGTGCTGTAGTACAAATAGCTTCCTGCTTCAGTATGGCCACACAAAACATTCTGAACCAGAGGAAGGTAGAAATGAGGAAGCCTCCGGTAAGCTGAAGATTCTCCACGACCCTATCACCACTTTACCATACTTGAAGGACTCCATATCCCTACAACTTACAGAATTGTTGAAGAAGGGCCTCCAAGTGTCAGGTGAATAAGTTACATTACATGGAATTGTTCTCCCAAGTCTAAGAACCTGTGATTCTCTGATCACTAACTTTAGTTGAGATCAGCCTTGAAATGGGACAATTTCCCATCTCTGTCTTTCAGTTACAAGTTGTAAATCATCATGGCTGCCTTATGAGATCAGCAGGGGATGGGGATGGGAGGGTCAAAATACAAATGAATAATTTATTTACTGTTTGGTTGCAGCCAAGATTCCAAAAATTAGTAAGACATGGTCCCATACTCAGAAAGTTCATAGTCAAGTGGGGGAAACAGCCATTCGAGACGATTTTGGAACAATGTGGCAAATAAAGTGATTTTTAAAAAATGTGTACAAAGTATCATGGGACCGCAGAGGAGGGGCCCCCAGCCTACCTTGGGTAGGTGCAGAATTTGGAAATCATCTGGAGGAAGCGATTACTAAAACAGTTTTTAAAATAAAAGTAGATTGGAGGGACAATCAAGATGGCGCAGTAGGTAACTACTGCGTTTACCTTCTCTCACAACCACGTCAAAATTACAACTAATCTACAAAACAACCATTATTAAGAATCACCTAAAATCAAGCCAAACTGAAGCCTTTCAACTAAGGATGTGCAGAAGAAGCCACCTCCGGACTGGTAGGAAGGTCCGAAACACGGAACAGGAGAGTCCCACACCTGTGTGTGACCATTAAAGATCGGGAGGGCTATTTCAGCTGTGGGGGTCCCTCCATCCTCTAAAGGAGCGAGAGATACCAGCCTCATCCCAGCCCAGGTTTCCAGTGCCAGGGAGAAAGTCCCCATAAATTTTGGTTGCGAAAAACAGCGGAGATTGTGACTGAGTGAGACAGTGCAGCTGCACTCACAGGTGCTCCTCTTAAAGGGACTGTACATGGACTTACCCACCAGTGGAATCACTCACTCTGAGCTCCAGCACTGGGGCAGCAGCTAGAAAGGCGACAAGAACAAATGGTGGGGAATTGAGTTGTCTGGCTTGGGACAGGGGCTGGAGAGGCGGCTTTCTCCTGGATTGGGGAGCTGGCAGACGCCATTGTTTCTTTGCTGAGCCGTCCACCTTCCTAGTGCATGAACACAGGTGGCTGCCATTTCTGAGTTTCCGCTCTTCGTTGGCCTTGCCCTGACGATTTGAGACTTGGCCCCGCTCTACTTTGGGGCACACCCAGCCTGCTTTCAGTGTCTTTCTCATGCAAACTGCCTGCCTTGGCTCAAGCTGCACTTTCCTAGGGTCTCTCAAAGGTTCAGAGAACCCAGACAAGCAGCATCTGGCTTGAGCATGTCCTATACCTCTGGCTGAGCAGTCCTAAGCCGTCACTAGTGGCAGCCGGCATTGGTTTGTGGTTTGGCCTCTCAAAGATGCTTCCAAGCACAGCACAGGTAGCAGACATCTGCAGATTTCTTTCTGGCTCCTGCTAGGTGGCCCCGGGTGGGGCACGGGCTATGGCTGAAGTAGACCTACAGAGGATCCCCTCCAAGGTAGTCCTGGGGCTGGCACCCCTAGTGGCCAGCTTCAAAACGAGCTTGAGCATCACCTAACCATCTCCAAGTATGACACACCCAAGAGATGGATAGGGCAGGCGCCAGAATCCTGCTGAGGCAGATCCTGCTCTGTAGGATTAGCCCCTGCACAACAATCCTTCCACTGTAGTCAAGACCAGCCCTTACAACAAGTGAGCCAAAGGATCAGTCCCTCACATTGATGTGCATTTATCAACCAAGGCTCAACTGCAAGAAGAGGGCACGCACAACCCACACAAGGGACACACCTGGAGCGTGTGGCTCAGGTGACCAGAAAGACTGCACTACTGAACCCTACAGCACACATACTATGTAAGGCCGCTTTACAAAGACTGGAAGACATAGCAGCCCTACCTAATACATAGAAACAAACACAGGGAGGCAGCCAAAATTGGGAGACAAAGAAACATGTCCCAAATGAAAGAACAGAACAAAGCTCCAGAAAAAGAACTAAGCAAAATGGAGATAAGTAATCTATCAGATGCAGAGTTCCAAACACTGGTTATAAGAATGCTCCATGATCTCATAAAAATTGAGATGTTAACCATGAAAAAGAACCAGTCAGAAATAAATGATACAATAATGGAAATGAAGAATATATTACAGGGAACCAGTAGTAGATTAGATGAAACAGAGGATCCAACCAGCAATATAGAAGATAAGGTAGCAGAAAACACCCAACCAGATCAGCAAAAAGAAAAAAGAATCCAAAAACTTGAGGAAAGTTTAAGGGGCCTTCAGGACAATATGAAGTTACCAACATTTGCATTATAGGGGTACCAGAAGGAGAAGAGAGAGCAAGGAACTGAAAATCTATTTGAAGAAATAATGACAGAAAACTTCCCTAACCTGGTGAAGGAAATGGACATACAAGCCCAGGAAGCACAGAGAGTCCCAAACAAGATAAACCCAAAGGGGCCCAGACCAAGACATAACATCATAATTAAAATGCCAAAGATTAAATACAAAGAGAAAATCTTAAAAGAAGCAAGAGAAAAGCAGTTAGTTACCTACAAGGGAGCCCCCATAAGACTGTCAGCTGATTTCTCAACAGAAACTTTGCAGGCAAGAAGGGAGTGGCAAGAAATATTCCAAGTGATGAAAAGCAACAACATATAACCAAGATTGCTTTTCCCAGCAAGGTTGTCATTTAGAATTGAAGGACAGATAAGGAGCTTCCCAGACAAGAAAAATCTGAAAGAGTTCATCACCACCAAACCAGTATTACAAGGACTCTTAGAGGGACTTCTTTAAGATGGGCGGGGGGCTAAGGACAGGTGAAAGAGGAAGGGATTAAGAAGAACAAACTGGGTGTTACACAGTAGTCATGGGGATGTAGGGTAGAGCATAAGGAATAGAGTCAATAACATTGTAATAACTAGGTAAGGTGCCAGGTAGGTACTAGATCTATCAGGGTGACAGATGGGAATGGGGTTGGGGGCAGGGTGAAAAAGGTGAGGGCATTAAGAAATACAAATTGATAGTTAATGTAGTATGGGGAATAGAATAAAAAATGTTGTAAAGATCATGTAAGGTGCCCGATGGCACTGGACTTATCAGGGGGACCACGTCATAGACGGTGTAGATGCCTGACCAATGCACTATACACCTGAAGAGCCGAAGTAGAATAATATTGAATGTCAACTATAGCTAAATATATACGTATATATAGTCACGGGATGTAGAGTACAACATAGGGAAGTTAGTCAGTGGTATTGTAACAGCCGTATAAGATGTCAGAGGGGTACTAGCTTGGGGGGGGTTATCACTTTATGAGGTGTTTAAATGTCTAACTATGATGTTGCTTTGTACACCTGAAACTAATAAAAAACATTAATTAATTAATTAATTTTTTACAAAGTAGATTTATACTGGCACGTAAAGGGAGATAGCAGCATCCTGGTGTTGTATTGTGTATGGAGGGGGAAATTCTACTTTGGGACAGAGATGTCAAGGCTGGTGTGAGTGAGACTTGGAAGTCAGCAGGGGCCAGACCACAGGAGGCTTAAATCCCTCATTAGGGCATCTGGGCTTTACCTTGTTGGAAGGAGGGAGCCATTGTTGAGTCTTAAGCAAGAGAATGACATGGTCAGATAACTCTCTCTGGCATGGTTTTGTAGAAAACTAACTTGGGGAGACAAGAGAGGAGACAGGGAGTAGTTAGGAGACTGTTATAGTAATCCAGAGAGGAGGTGATTAGGGTGACACCTGAATCTGGGTGTCAGTAATTAGGGGAGAAAATTAAGTTGAGAAATATTACGTGGTAAATTTGGAAGACGGTTGGTCATGGGGGTGTCAAAGAGTGGGGATCAGGGACAACTTCCAGGTATCTACCTAGAGTGTCACTTCCCCAGTGAGACATTTCTTGGCCACTTTATTAAAACTAGAACATCATCCTTGCCAGCATTTTCTATCCCCTTCCCCCCTACGTCTTTCTCTATTGCTCCTATAACATTTTATGTCATTCCATTACCATCTGTCTCTCCCCACTAGACTATATGTGCTTCTTCAGGGCAGAGATTTTGTCTCTTTTGTTCACTGCTGCATCACCAGTACCAGGAGCAGTGCCTGGAACCTCCTATGTGCTCAATAACTATCTGCTGAATGAATGAATGAATGAAAGAATGATGGTGGTGCTGAGAAACTGAGAAGAACACAGGAAGAGGAAGAGGTCTAGAGAGAAAGATGTTGAATTCAGGTTAGGACTTTCTGGACCACTCCAGGGAAGGCTCTGTAGGAAAGATAAAGCTATGCAGAATCTCAGAATGTTAGATCTGACAGATGCCCCAGACACTGTGCGGTATAGAGTTCCTTCATTTGGGAAAGAAAAAAACACCTCAACTCCCAGGCCTCCTGTTTCCAGCTCCATGCCTTTAATGTTTATGCCTTACATTATCTGGTTTCTGCTGATCTAAGAGATGGCTAAAAAACCATTTGCCTTCGACCTTCAGCTAGAACTTAACTAAGCTGTTAAATCATTGTTTTCTCAGGGCCCACTTGACCAATTAGTCCAGGAAAGAAAACATTTGAGCCTGAACCAAATACAGAAAATCTAATCATGGAGGACCCTTCTCCCCAGGGATCTTACCAACTGAGGCTGTCTTAGCAGCTATGCTAGAACAATAGACATATCGGACTGTATGCCTCACACCAGGCAAGAGGTTGCCTGAACCACTCATAATTTCATCTTTATTTGCTATTTTCAAACAGAGATATAATTTACACATAGTGAAATGTACAGACGTTAAGTGCACAGGTCAATGAATTTTGACAAACATACACCTATGTAACCACCACACCAAAAAAGATCTCTCCTGCCCTTCTCAGTGAAAGGGCCCGCCCAGAGGTGCCACAGTTCTGATTTCTATCACCATTGATTAGTTTTATTAGTTAGATCAATTCTTAAAAAAGAAAAAGTGTAGTATAGATTCTTCTGTGTCTCTCTCCTTTTGCTCATGTCTTTTAGCATCATGTCTGTGAGATTCAGCTATGTTGTTGCTTTTATCAGTAGTTTTATTCCTTCGTATTGCTAAGTAGTATTCCATTGTACACTACATTTGTGTATCTATTCTTCTATTAACAGATATTTGGGTTATTTCCCACTTCTGGCTATTGTGAATAAAGCTGCTATAAATAGTCTTGTTTAAATCTACTTATAGACATATGTTTTCATTTCTCTTGGGTAAATACCTACAAATGGGTCATAGGATAGTTACATGTTTCACTTTATAAAGAACTGCCAAATAGTTTTCCAAAGTGGTTTTATGATATTACTCTCCCACCAGCAATGTAGATGATTTCATTTCCAATTGCTTCAGATCCTCACCAATAAAAATGTGGTCAAGACTTTACATTTTAGCCACAACTCATTTTTTGGTATCTGCTAATACTTTGGAACATTCTATTATCATGGAGAATTTCATATATTTACGAAAACATTAGCTATACCCATCACTCAACTTCAGTACTTATCAACTCATGACCAATCTGTTTTTATCTCCATACCCATCTATATCATCCTCCCATATTATTTTGAAGCAAATCTCAGATGTCAGATCATTCATTGATATTTCTGTATGTATCTCTAAAACATAAGGATTCTTTTTAAACCTAACTAAAATGCCATTAGATTTATTTTTAAAATAGTAATGCCTTACTATCATTAAATATTCAGTCAATACACAAATTTCCAATTGTCTCAATGTCATAAATTTTTTGTGCAGTTTGCTCAAATCAGTAAACAAATAAGTATGCACATTATAATTGGTTGATATGTCTTACAAGCATCTTTTAATTCAAAGGTTCTCTCTCATTTTATTTTATTCTTTGCAATGGTTTTATTAAATAAACTGGATTGCTTGTCTTCTAAAGTTCCGAACAGATTGGATTTTGCTGATGCATTATTTAACACATTCCTCTGTCATCTGTATTTTTTGTAAATTTTTATTTGGATCTAGGAGCTTAATCATACTCACGTTCAAATTTTTTAGCAAAACTACCTCATACTTCATATTGTGTTCTTCCATCAGGAAGCACATAATATCTGCTGTCTCTCTTTTATGTCAACACTGTTCGTGTTTAATGTCTAGTTCATTAATTCATTTTGGTTTGCAAATGGTGATATTCCAATGCTATTCTGTCTCCATTTGTGTGTTGAAATACTTCTGCAAAGAGAAACTTTCTTCATTCATCTACTAATTGGTTACCCCATGGTATAGTTCACATAAGAAAGGCAGAACAAATTCTTAATTCTTTTCCTTCATTTACCAATTTCTTTTTTTTAAATAATGAGTCCTCTAGCATTCTCCAATAATGACCAATTCGTTTGGTGTTTTGGGAGGCATCATTAGGATGATAAACTTACATATTTAAACATATTTGATGTGTTTTAATCCCTTGCAGTTATTATCGTTTTTTATGATAATTTCTTTCTGTGAATCAAAGTGTACTTAGTCCACTGACAAACAGCTTTAAAAAGCTTTACTATGCTTTGAATGGTTTTTATTTTCAATTTCATATGTGACTGTTTTTTTTTAATTTAAGTAATTACATAATATAGGGCAGTCCTAAGAAGAAGCAAGATCTTCCCAACAGTATCACTATTGCCAGCAACATCAAAGAACACCTACTCTGTCCTGGCCTCTTGTGTAAGCTTGTCAGCAAGAAGAGTTCTCTGCAATGGACTTAGCTTGTACTATTCTATAATACCTCAGGGCCACCAAGAAGGCAACTTGGGCAGCATAGCACACTACTTATTTACCAGAGCCCTGAACCTAGCACTTGGGTTCAAATCCTGGCCCTAACCTGACAAGCTTGGTGAAGTTATTTTAACCTCTTCCTGCTTCATTTTCCCCACCTCAAAGAGTGGGGTAGTAACAGAGAGTAGTAACAGTACCTCAGAGAGATGTTATGATGAGAAATGAGCTAATACATGCAAAGTACCATTTGACTGGCCTATGGTAGCACTCAAAAATGTGCACACTTATTACTACTCTCATCGTTCGAGCTGAACTTGGATTTTCTTTAGGACTCCCAGCCTGCCCATGAATGGAGGTTTGAGACCTCAGATGCGTGCTGGAGTCTTCAACCTCCAGTCTCTACTAAGAAGAAAAACACATCCAGTAAATACATGAATAAGAGGCAGTTGAAACATGACATGCATTAACTTTCATAAGACACAAGAGTTTTCAGAAAAGAAAGCTGTGGTTCTCCCTGGACATTGCTTATTTGTTTTATCATTTTTAACTCATTTTTCCTGGGGGCTTCTTATGTGCCAGGTGGGACTATCTATTTTGATAAAGACTTTAAACTTTGGAAAGCATTTTTGCCCACATTATCTCACTTGATCCACATGATATTCCTGAATAGAGACAGGTTTTATTATCCCCATTTGACAAACAAGGGAGCTGACAGTGACTTGCCCAAGGTCACAAAGTCAATTAGAGGCACAGCAGGAACCAATAGCCAGGTCTCCTGGTTCTTTTACCGCAGTTTTCTGCTTTCACCAGCGTGACCTCATCTTCTCATCCCTTGATTTATTCATTCAATAACTATTTATTGAGCATCTATTGATTTTTCAGGCACTGTTCTAGGACTTGCACATTGTTGATATACCAGTGGATATTGCAGGGATGGTGGGGAACCACACAAATGAAAATCTCTGCCTTCATGGATTTTACATCCTTGTGGGAGACCAAAAACAAACAAATAAAAACATATAGCATGTCAGATACCAGTCAGTGCAATGGAAAAACATAAAGTAAATAAAGATAATAGGGAGTGTAATGGGGTAATAGGAAGGGGTTACAGCTTTAATTGACTGGTCAGGGAAGGCCTTACTGAGAAGATGACATTTAAATGTCATCTGACGCAGTGGCCTGTTGGCTCAGTTGGTTAGAGCTCAGTGCTCATAACACCAAGGTCACAACTAGATTGAAAACAATGACTAGACTCGGAGCTGATGGGTCCTGGAAAAACACACTGTTGTCCAATATTCCCCAATTAAAAAAATTTTTTTAATAAAAATAAATGTCATTTGACATTTAAAGTGACATTTCAAGTCACTCGACTTAAGTCAGGTGAAAGAGATGAGGGAGGGACCTTCCAAATATTTGGTGGTGCAGCTACCAGGCAGAGAGAAGTGGCAAGGGCAAAGGCCCTAAGGGGGTAACAGGCCTAGTAGGTTCTAAGAATAGTATGGAGGTTACTACAGCTACAGTGGAGGCAGCAAGAAAGAGAGTCATATCAGGACCAAATTGTTGAGGGCTAAATAATTGTAAGACCATTAATTTTTATTCTGAGTTAGACGGGATGTCATTGGAAATTATTATATAATCCTTATTGGGAAATAAAATCAATAATAATACATGATAACGCTAAGATAACCCAGCAGTTCCTATCCTAGGTATTATACCCACAAGAAAAGCACACATATATGTACCAAAATACATATACAAAAATGTTAATAGCAGCATTATTCAAAATAGCCAAATACCAGATACAACCTAAATGTCAAACAACAAACAGGTAAGTTTTCTTTATCAATGTTATATTTCAGTGATGTTTATTAAAGAAATAATAATAATATGGAAAAATAAAAGATCTATGATATCTATCTATAAATCATTATTCAGCACCTCCTATTGCAAGGCACTGTTAGCCACTCTCAAATTAATTATTGGATTACTTATTATTATTGTACCACATAGAGCAGACCTTTGGGGGAGGGGTCTTAGTTCTCTTGATAAAGTAGCAGTGAGTTCATTGTTCTGAGAGCAGAGGCCTAATGCTAAGCTTATTCACCCATCTGTGGTCCAATAACCAGGCAATAATGATAAAAGGACCACAAGATAAACACTTCTACTAATGCTAGGATCCGCAAAATGTACTCAGGCTCTTAACAAGTATTTTAAATGTAGCATACCTGAATGGGATGTCTTTATCAGAAAATATAATCAATAATAGATGATAATAACTATAAGGAAATGTATGACCTTAACGTGAACTTTTTTTTTTAATTCTAGTTGAGGGTAGGCTAGCTTTCAAAAAAATTTCACATTTCCTCAGCTGACTTAAAGTCAAACTTTTTAGACTAATAATAGGCCAGCTATCCATCTGGCATTTAAATCCCATCTTCTAAAAGACAAGCTGACATCGTGAGTTTCTTGTATTTTAAACTAAGAGATATACAGAGGAGTTTATTAATACCATACCCTCAATCAAAGTCAGACTGCATTAAGGCCAAATTACCTTAAATATGGCATGTTTTAGTGTTATGTTCTACATTTTTTACGTATCGTATGTGAATATTTGTAGAGGCCCACAAGGTGTGTCAGAAGCATTCATTCCCTAAGCCAAGAGTAAGGCCACAATAGAACAAAAACTCAGATGGTTGGGGGCAAAAACAGAAATGACTCTGGAAAATACTCATGGGCTTTAGTAAACCATAACCTCAACTTTCTAATTCCGACAGGATAGTGGGGAACATCTGCTTACCAGTTAAACACACTGCCATTTACATGAGGGAGTACATTTAATGGACAAAACATTAAGATCACTGAAGGATGACATGTTTGTTTGCAGTAATGTGTGACTGCACAGCCTTTCCAGCCGGCACTCATGTCCAACATAACTGAGTAGCCCTTTGAGCCATTACATCAGATTCTTATTGTTGAAAGCCTGTGTCTAGCAAAGAAAACAAAGATGCTCTGGATAGTCCATGTTGTGAATTCCAGGACTACAGAGCAAGTGTAAGATTCTCCTTGCAGATACTTAATGCTGAGGAGCCACAGAATCTAAAACCATGAAAACTAACAATTTAATTGCTTTGAGTTTATATGGTTATTTCAATCATTATTGAAAAGAAATAGAACTAGAGAGAACTTTCCTAAACACCTTGACTAATAAATTGTCAGGGTGAATACAAACAATTAAATTATGAAATGGAAATGAACTGTTACGATCAAGCCATATGGCTAATATAATTGAATGGTTCATATTTTTAAGAAGAGGGAAAGCACAACCCAAAGAATAACTGAACAGATTTTTACAAAATTAAATAGAGGTGATATATTCTATTTTGTTGGACAGGTTGGGATTTCTTTGTGTGTGTCAAGAACAAAGAGGGGAAAACTTTGTTATCTCTGATTTTGAATGGAAACTATAAACAAAAAAAGTTCAATGATTTGACTGACTTAAAAAAGCCTCAAACAGATTTTCCAGTCAAGATGGTGGAGTAGGTAAATGCTATGGTCCTCTCAGGACCACATTAATTACAACTAAACTATAGAACAACTGTCATGCGGGGTCTCAGCTCCCACTCCCTGCCCAAGAACGCAGGATGTGGTGAGGCCAAAAAGGAACACCAACAGAGCCATGGATGGGGGCGGTTCATACGACTATATTCTTGCTGGCGGCTGGGTTGGAGACACAGGAAACAGGAGCCACATGACCCACAACCTGCCGTCTGCTTCTCTGCCAACCAATCTCACTTGCTAACTGTAATCCACCGTGCTAACTGCAATCCACCATTCTAACTGCAATCCACGGTTGCTAGCATAGCCACGGCAGTTATATTAGTGGCTAATGGTTAACTGGTTACAGCTGATGGCCAACTAGGCACAGCTAATAGCCATCTACTACCCGAGCCAGCACCTTTCCACATGAGGCTAAAAGCCTGGAAACTGCTCTCTGGGACTCTGTCCCCACCCTAACCATCACTGAGAATCGCCTGAAATCTAACTAAACCAAAGACCTACAACTACGAACATACAGAAGAAGCAACCTCAAGACAGGCAGGAGGAGCAGAGACACAGAACAGGCTGGTCCCACTCCTGCGTGTGACCATTAAAAATGTAGAGGGATATCTCAGCTTCAGAGGAATGAGGGATCCCAGTCCCTCCCCGCCCATGGTTTCAGCATCAGGGAGAGAAGTCCCCATAACTTCTGGCTGTGAAAGCCAGCAGAAATTGTGTTTGAGTGAGATGGAGGGAGGCTGCACTCCCAAGCTTTCCTCTTATAGGGACCGTGCTTAGACTTACTCATTGACAGACTCACTTGCTCTGAGCTCCAGCGCTGTGGCAGCAGCTCCAAAGGTGCCAGGTACATACAAGAAGAAACCAAGTTGTCTAGCTTCCGGTTGTGGACTGGGTGGGGCTGGTGGGGAGCTTTCTCCCGGACAGAGGAACTGTGGCTGAAACCATTTATTTGCTGAGCCCTCCCCGTCCCTGCATGTAGACGTAGCCAGACGCCATATCTGATTGGCTATCACCTTTCATCAACCCTGCCCTAGTCATTCCCTGAGACCATGCCCCACCCAACTTTCAGGCACACCCAAGCCTCTGCCAGTGGCTTTTCCATATAAATAGCCTGCCTTGGCTCATGCTATGGACTTTCCTAAAATTTCTCAAAGGTTCACAAAACCCACACAAGAAGTATCTGGCTTTGGCATGTCCCATACCTCTGGCTGAGCAGCCCCAAGCCCAGCAATAGTGACAGCCAGCCTTAGTTTGTGGCTTGGTCTCTCAAGGTATGTCCAAGCACAGCACAGGTGGCAGCTATCTCTGGATTGCTTTGTGGCTTATGCCAGATGGCCCCAAGCAGGGCACAGACTATGGCTGAACTTGGTCCGCAGTGGGCCCTTCCCAGGAGGCCCCAGGGCTGGCATGCCTAGTGGCCAACTTCAGACTGGGCTAGAACATCACCCAACCATCTCCAAGGATGACACACCCAAAGGGCAGACTAGGCAGGCACCAGAGCCCTGCTAAAGCAAATCCTGCTCTACAGGGTCAGTGCCTGCACAACAGCTCCTCCACTGTAGTCACAGCCAGTCCTCATAACCAATCATCATGAGGGTCAATCCCTCCCATTGATGTGCAAACAGCAATCAAGTCTCAACTACAACAGGAGGAAACACACAATGCATACAAGGGACACACCTGGAGCACCCAGCTCTGGTGACCAGGGAGACTGCACCACTGGGTCTCACCAGGCACTTACTACATAAAGCCACTCTATTAAGACCAGGTGGCATAACAGCCCTACATAAAAACAAACACAGAGAGGCAGCCAAAATGGGGAGACAAAGAAACATTTCCCAAATAAAAGAACAGAACAAAGCTCCAGAAAAAGAACTAAACAAAATGGAGACAAGCAATCTACCAGATGCAGAGTGCCAAACACTGGTTATAAGGATGCTCAGTGATCTCAGGGAGAACTTCAACAAAGAGATAGGAAACATAGAAAAGAACTAGTCAGAAATAAAGACTACAATAACTGAAATAAAGAATACATTAGAAGGAATCAACAGTAGATTAGATGAAGCTGAGGATTGAGTCCACAATTTAGAAGATAAGGTAGCAGAAAACACCCAATCAGAAGAGCAAAAAGAAAAAAGAATCCAAAAAAATTAGGAGAGTTTAAGGGGCTTCTCAGACAACATCAAGCATACCAACATTCGCATTATAGGGGTACCAGAAGGAGAAGAGAGAAAGCAAGTAATTGAAAACCTATTTGAAGAACTAATAACAAAACTTCCCTAACCTGACAAAGGAAATAGACCTACAAGCCCAGGAAGCTCAGAGAGTCCCCAACAAGATGAACACAAAGAGGCCCACACCAAGACATATCCTAATTAAAATGCCAAAGGTTAAAGACAAAGAGAGAATCTTCAAAGCAGCAAGAGAAAAGCAATTAGTTACATACAAGGGAGCTCCCATAAGACTATCAACTGAGAAACTTTGCAGGCCAGAAGGGATTGGTATGAAACAGTCAAAGTGACTAAAAGCAAGGACCTACAACCAAGATTACTCTACCCAGCAAAGCTATAATTTCGAATTAAAGGACAGATACCCTGTTTCCCCAAAAATAAGACCTAGCCAGCAATCAGCTCTAATGTGTCTTTTGCAGCAAAAATTAATATAAGACCCGGTATTATATTATATTATATTATATTATATTATATTATATTATATTATATTATATTATACCTGGTCTTATAGTAAAATAAGATGGGGTCTTATATTAATTTTTGCTCCCAAAGATGCATTGCCCTACTACGTCTTATTTTCAGGGAAACACAGTAAAGAGCTTCCCAGACAAGACAAAGCTAAAGGAGTTCATCACCACCAAACCAGTATTACTAGGAATGTTAGAGGGACTTTTTTAAGACAAAAAGAAAAAAAATCAAAATTATGAATAATAAAATGACAATAACTACATATCTATCAATAATTATTTTAAATGTAAATGGGTTAACTTTACTAACAATTGTCACCCCAATAAACTTTAATTAAAAAATGTAAATGGATTAAATGCGCCAATCAAAAGATAGGGTGACTGAATATATAAGAAAACAAGACCCTTACATATGCTGCCTACAAGAGACTTACTTCAGATCAAAAGACACACACAGACAGAAAGCAAAGAGATGGGAAAAAGATAGTTCATGAAAATGGAAGTGGAAAAAAAAAAAGCTGTGGTAACAATACTTATACCAGACAAAACAGACTTCAAAACAAAGTCTATAACAAAAATAACTCAGTAATCCCACTTCTGGGTAATTATCTGAAGAAATCCAAATGCTACTTTGAGGGGACATGTGCATCCATATGTTCATTGCAGCACTGTTTACATGGCCACAATGTACAGGCAGCCTGGGTGTCCGTCAATAGACGAATGGATAAAGAGGAGGTGGTGCATATATACAATGGAATATTGCTTGGCCATGGACGGGAATGGATGGGTTCTCGCCATCTGTGGCGGTATGGATGGGCCTGGAGGTTATTGTGCTGAGTGAAGTATGTCAGACAGTGAAAGACAGATGCAATGTGATTTTGCTTATATGTGGAATCAGTCTAAAGGACAAAATAAATAAACAAAACAGAAACAAACTCATAGATACAGAGAACATTTCGAGAGGGGGTTAGAAATGGGTGAAAAGGAGAAGGAATTAAGAAGTAAAAATTGGTTGTGACAAAATAGTCATGGGAATATAGGATATAACATAAGGAATATAGTCAATAGTATTGTAATAACTATGTATGGTATTAGATGGGTACTAGATTTATTGGGGTGATAGATGGGAGGAGGAATGGGGGACAGAGTGAAAAAGGTGAAGGCATTAAGAAGTACAAATTGATAGTTACAAAATAGTCACAGGAATGTAAAGCATAGAGAATATAGTCAATAATATGGTCAATAACTACGTATTGTGCCAAGTGGGTACTAGTCAGGGGAATTGCTTCCTAAATTACATAAATGTCTAACTACTAGGCTGTACACCTGTAATTAATATAAAATAATATTGAAAGTCGACAGTAACTTAAAAATTAAAAGGGGGTGGAAGGTGGAGGACAACAAGAGATTCAGATTTACAGGTATAAAAGAAATAAGTCATGGGGATGTAATGTACAACATGGAGAATATAGCCAATACTGTGATAGCATAGTACAGTGTCAGGTGGTTGCTGGACTTATCATGTGATCACTTCTTTAGATATATAAATGTTGAATAACTATTGTGTATCTCTGAATCTAATATAATATTGTATGAGAGCTATATTTTAATAAAATCTTAAAAATAAATAAAGAAAAAGAAAAAATCATGTAGAAAACATGCAAAATTGAGAGAAAATAAAAATATTATGGGGAGGGGTGGCCAGGTAGCTCAGTTCGTTAGACCACGGGTACTCAACAATAAGGTTGCCAGTTCAATTAAACGGCAACTGGACTTGGAGCTGAGCTGCGCCCTCCACAACTGGATTGAAGGACAACGACTTGGAGCTGATGGGCCCTGGAGAAACACACTGTTCCCCAATATTCCCCAATTTAAAAATATATATATGTATATTTCCAGAAATTATATTCAGCAAATGCGTTGGCATATGCTTCCAATTTTTTTTCTTATGTTTTACATAAAATGGGATCATACTTTATATTTTTTATTATTTACCAAACTGGATTAAACTGTATATATACGTTTTTTTTTTAAATCTTCACACAAAATGAAAAACCAAATGGATATTTGCACAACATATGCAAAATAGATGGACATACGTGTGGGGCAAAGAAATAATAAAATGAGAAGCTATGCAAATATTCACTTCTATAGTTGACAGCATGAGAAAAAATAATTCTGGTTTTCTCCTAATTTTAAAAGTGCACTTAAGCGTATTTGAAGTAATTCTGCAGTTACATTGTGCTTTGACCATGTTCTGTCTGCAGCCCTCTAATGGGTGACAATTTCCTGTATGGATACTGGAGAAACTGAGATGTATTTATAAGAAAACATCCCCAGGCTTGATGGAGAGATGTTTTAAGTTTTAAAGTGGCAAACTGGGCAGGGTTGACCCTTCTCATAACTGAGTGCCCTGAACCCCTCCCCTGAAACTTATGCTAGGCTGCATGTCTGGACTGTAGCTTTCCTTCTATTGACCTGTCACCCTGAATGAAAATAAGCTCTAAGCATTCTGTGCTGGAAATGTCTGTCCTTTTGGGTTTCTACTCTTTACTTAGGTTTCATTTGGGTTTTACTGTTGTTGTTACTGTTTTTAGTGAATTGCTAACTCTGTCCTCCTGTGTTGTCAGTTCGAAGCACTTCAACATATATTATTTCCTTTAACTTTCCCAACGATCCTTTTAAGAAGGCATTATTATCATCGTTCCCATTTTACAGATGAAGAAATTAAAGATCAGAGTTTAGTGGATATGACCTTATACTGTGACAGAGACCAGAAGATAGATCATTCTAAGCCCACACTATTTTCCCTGAGCCATATGCAAAGAGAAATTTGTTCATTGCTTTTCTCTGCCTTTTGAAATGGGTTTCTGGAAGGTGGGAGTGGTTAGTGTTGCCATCTGAGTGGTTAATTTTTTTTAAATGGTTCACACCGAGCAGGGAGCAGAAATGTAGGGACAGCTGTTTGGCTCAGTTGGTTAGAACGCGGTGCTCATAACACCAAGGTGGCCGGTTTGATTCCCACATGGGCCAGTGAGCTGCACCCTCTGCAACTAGATTGAAAACAACGACTTGACTTGGAGCTGATGGGTCCTGGAAAAACACAATATTTCCCAATAAAAATTTAAAACGAAGAAGAAGTGTATGAATGTGGGACCTTAGGCAATGGAAACACACAATAATTTTTCTCAAATCATTCCAGCCAAAGCCTGTCTGACATTTTTAAATTCCCTGGTCTACCTTTGACTTACCCACTCCTCTGCAATGCCTCTTATCCTAGATCCTGAGTCCAGTGGGTCTTATCCTGCCTGCCGGTTAGGGTAGGAGAGAGAAAATCTTAGGTTTGCCCTGCTGTGTGCACAAAGGGAAATGACATTTATAGAGTGTCTCCTATAAGCAAGGCACTGCTTTCTGTGTGACATGAAAATAACTCGTTGAAATCCTTATGACCCTTCATTGAGGTAGGACTGTTATTTACCCCCATTATACAGAGAAGGACACTAAGGAAGGTTAAGTAAATTGCCCAAGATCTCACAGCAAATAAATGACTCGGGTAGAAGTGGGGGCCGCAGAATCCGCCAAGAGGTCCCCCCGGGTCGCGCTCAAGCCCATGCTGTTTCCCTAGAGCGCTCCTTCGTGTTGGCCTGGACTTGGTACAAGGATCTCAACGCAGTCACTGATGATGACAGGGCTGAGAGAGAAAGATGGACGATGTTGGGTCAAAAACTAAAGTCTATGTTCTTTCCTTTCTCTTAAAAAGAAATCTTCTGGCCCTATCGAATCGAAGGCCTAGGGACAGAGTCGTGCGAGGGACGAGAAGGCCTCGGTGATTTTCGCGGGTGCCGCGAGTCTGGAAGACGGTGGGAGCCAGCAGAAGCGGACCTTCCCCGCGTCAGCGGCACCAGCGGTCGGCCCGCGGTTTTGTCCGGTTTCCCGGCCAGGCTCGGCCGCCGGAGGAGAGTAGAGGCACCTGGACAGGGCTCTGCGCGTTCCAGGCTCCTGACCCGGCAGCTGGCCCCGCGGTAATGTGAGCCCCTCGCGGTGGGACCCGGCTGCCGCATCCTGACCCGCGTACCAGTCTGGGAAGGGAGGGCGTTCATCAGGGCCCCTCACCCCTTTTAGAGCCAAATCCTTGACAGTCTGGGCTTCTGCCCCTTCCCCACCCGCCAGCTGCCCCTCTCCTCTAGCCCCCAGAAACCGCGCGGGCCACTTCGCTCAGGGGAATACTCAAGTTTGCGCAGCAAGCGGAAGGGAGAGGTCAGAAATGGGGCTGGTAACCCACCAAAGGGGAAGTCCCAGACAAAAAGTGAGGTCCGCCACTTTTCAGCTTACAAAGTATTAGTTTCCAGTGCACAGATTTCTTCTGGGTTCTAACTCCACAATAAGAGCCAACGACCTAAGAAGACACTTACAGGTAGGACCTGGGTAAGACCAACCAGGAGCAAGTCTGATTGCAAGCTATCAAGTCTCCCGAAACAGAGAGGTCCTTTTTCTATGCGGGGAAACTAAGGTTTGAACAGAAGATTCCAGAAGCTCAAGCCTGCACTTGCCTGGCACAGCCGGTGGCCCCAATCCCCTAACTCAGCCGCTCTGCCTCACCTGGAACCCTGCCCATGTCACACCGGTCCCCATCGATTGCTCAGGTTGTGCGTCCCCACGGCTAAGCCATCAAGGGTCCGCTTCCACCGGTCGCACAGGATGCTTCCGGAGTTGGATGGGAAACGGCTGTTCCCAGCCTGGGCCCGCCCTACCCCGACATCTCCGACCACCGTGCTTTAAGGACGTCGTCACTCCGTTGGCAGTTTGATGGGCGGCGGTTGGCAACAGCCCTAAGCCGCTGTAGCTGGCTGGGTCCGCGCACCCGAGACCTGCCCTGTGCGGTCACCAAGTCAGTCCCAGTCCTGCCCGTAAATTTCAAGAGGCAACCGAGGCTCAGACCCCGAACAGACGTGAGGGGCGCACACACTTTAGAGTGCACAAACCGGATCTCCAGCCCAGTGGGTTTCTCCTGCCCGCCATACCCAGAGATGAGAGGAACAATAACTACAATAGCTGTAATTTACTGACCGCTGACTATGTGCCAAGCAAATTTTAAAAGGCTTTATTTTCTTGAACAAGCCTCTCAATAACTCAAGGAAACAAGTTCTATTACTAAACCCATTTTTCAGATGAGAAAACTGAGATGCAGAGAGGTTAATATATCAATTTCCTGAGCTCCAGCTAGGGAGAGCCTGACATCCCAATGCTTTAATTTTAGAAGATGGGGTGGGGATAGTGTTGATAAGGGAGGCAAAATGTGTCCTTTAGGACCCACAGTCTCTAATCCTTCCGTTCTCTCAGGTCATCCCCCTAACAAAATGTCTGGAGGATTTCCACGGACCCTGCTGGAGAGGCAGAGCAATGGAGGCAGGATTCCACTGGGGATCTGGAGTGTAGGGACAGACTCATCTCATCTGGATTCTAATCTTGGCTCTAGATGTTTTAGTTGTGTAACCTTGAGCAAGCTGCTTAACCACTCTCAGCTTCTGTTTCTCAGCTATAAAATAGGAATGATAATGCAGAATGTACGTGGGCAACTCTTAAGATGCTGGTAAAGATTAAATGAAGTAAAAGAGTTACTTTTTCCTGTTATTTTCCCTTTGGTTTCCTCAGCTTAGCATGGTGCCAGGGATGTAGTGAATGCTCAGGATAAGATATTTTCCTTCCTTTCTGCTTTTCCAGAAACAGGGCAGTCTGCGCTTAGTGCCTCTGCCTGACTTCTCCCAGGCATGGGAACAAATAGGTGATCCTCCCTCAATCTCAGGCCTGGACCAAATGAGGCTGGGGAGGGGGGAGCATTTAGTGGACTGGCCTTGGCATTGGTGGTGCTGAGAACAGTGGGCATTGAGGGAGGGAAGAGTGGGGCTAAGTTAGGGGCAAGGCTGGGTCTGCAGATTTGCTGCTCCTTCCTATTAATTGGAATGATTAACATGCAGAACTTATTCTATGACAGGCCCTAGTGTGAGCTTTACACATATTAACTCAATCTTCCCAACTGTCCATTACAGTAGGACTATCCCTGCTTTATGGGTGAGGAAATTGAGGCACAAAAAGGACAAGCAACCTGCCTGTGGTCACACCACCTGTGTGCATCAAAGGGGAGATTCAAACCCGAAGGCTATACAGCTTCACACATTGGGTGAGTAGTGGCAGTGGGAGGAGAGGCCAGTTAGAATGTGGGTCTGCAAGAGTTCCCCACACGACTCTTAAGTCTGAAGGTTTGCAAGTGACAAGGCCCTGTGTACCTGCCTCCAGCCACCAGCTATTCCTCATATTCCCCACAAGACCTGGAGCCCACTGCCTGAGGCTGCATCTTCAGACTGCAGCTTCCTCTGGCCTTATCCCTGAGTCCTGGACCTACCTACCTTGGGCCTTACCACTTCTGAGTCTGATGCTGTCCTCATGGGCCTCAATCTCAGGGCTGCCTCCATCATCAATTTGTCACAGGCACTATTCTGTCACAATCCTGGGGGCCTCTCTTAACCCAGATTCCTCAGCTCTACCTGCCTGGAGCTCTTTTCTCTGCTTTGAGATCTGGTCAAATTCCTAAGAAACCTCAGCCCTCTGTTCCTTCAATCCCATTTTCTCTCCTCTAGAGGCCTTGTGGGACAGCCCAAACTGTGCAATCTCCAGGCCATTTATTTTGCATCGAAATGGGGAAAGGGTTGTATCTTGGTGAATCTGAGGCTGCAGAGAGTTCTGGGCTCTGGACCATGTATTTGGAGACAATCTGGCCCAGGAGAGAACTCCATTTCCTTCCATACTCCCTCCCGCCCCTGCACAGAACAGAACCCCAGCCCAGAACCAGGTCCAATCAGCCCTGAGTGCAAGACTCTGTTCCTGGGAACCTCTCCACCCCTCCCCTTCTGATTAAGAAGGGCCGTTAAGGCTGGCGTTTCCTGGCAGGGGCTTTCCTCCCCCAGAATTGAACCTCTACCGTTTTGCTGACCCTGTCTCCACTCGCCATTCCATCAGCAGCCGTGGGTGCTTCAGGAACCTTTGGCCTCTCCTCTGTCCCCTTCGTTTATTTATTAGTTCAGTCAACAAACATTTATTGAACCTCTATTCTGCGCTGGGCTCTAGAGATTCCACAGCTAAAACCCTAGGCTTGCCCTCTCTGGCCACCCGTGTGTTAGCCGATGCAAAGAGAATACAGGAGTTTCTGAAGGGGAGGGAGGAGAAATCAAGGAAGGCTGCCAAGGAGGTGATCCCAAGGGTGGATAGGAGTGGGGGTGGGGCGGAGAAGCTGATAGGGCATTCCTGAATGGCTCTCTGGACCTCACTTCCACGTGGCCTCTCTCAGGACGGCCTGTTGGTCAGAGAGGCAGCAGGCGGGGCTCGGAGCTCTGCTGAGCGCCTTCCTGGATTATCACTTCACACGCCCCTGGGAGCCTTCTGCAGTTGGGCCAACAGAGCTCTGTCCGCGACACATTTAGAGGTGGCCTGTCCCTCACCACTCCTGGGCCCACGCACCATAGTGGTGGTGATCAACCTTTCCAAAGAACCAACCCCGCCCCGGGGTGACCTGGACAGTCAGCGGGGTTGAAAAGCTTTGGAGGAATGGGAAGGAGGGGGGAGGGAAAGGCCAAGTGCAAATAGTTGTGGAGATTGCAGCCTTTAAGCTTTCCCCCCTCATTCCCGTCTCTTGGCTTATTTCCTCAGTCGAGCCCTTTTGGAAGCCGCAGGGAACACGCATCACCAGGTTCGCACCGGCGGCAGCGAGTAACTCCTGGCTCCTCCTCCAGTGGCTCAGTCCCCAGCCCTGGGGAGGGCGGGGAAGACCGAGAGCCAGCCGTGCGTCCCCCTGCGGCGGCTTTGGAGACCTTGTCCTTGCCCCACGCGGACCCGAGCTGCCTGCCCCCGCGTTGTCCTCGCAGAAACGCCTAATGCCCTCTCGCCTGGTCCTCCTGCCCTCCCCATTCTGCACCCGGGGGATGGGTTGGGTATCACCCAGATGCAGTCCCGGAGTGGAGCGCAACGCCAGGGCAAAAGTTCGCGGGTTCAAAGCGGCGATCCCGGCAGCCCTGCACCAAGCTGGCCAGCGCAAAGCCGGGGGGGGTGGGGTCAGGGGGGGGGACAAAGATAGGGTGGTGAGTGGTGGGAGGTTGGCCACTTCACCCCAGACCGCCTCTGCAGCCCGGCTGCGATCTCTTGAGCCCCCACTTTCTGCCGGCTCAAGAGGGCGAGGGGCCTTCCTATTTGTTTAACACCAATGCAGATCTACCCCCATGGGTGCCCCCATATGGAGAACAGCTCCCTACTACGTAGCCGCCCTTGTCACCGCACAAGCCTTCTGGGGTAGCTTAGCCAAGTGGCTGAGAACACGAACTCAGTGCGAGATTGAACTCCCATCCGCCTCTTAGAAAAAGTGTTCATCACACAGCCCAGTTTATCCCCTCAGTATTATGGAGATAATGGTAGAAGCTGAGAGTTAAATGAGTTGATATGTGCAAAATACTTTTGACAGTACCTGACAAAAGGAAAGCGTTTAAATGTGAACTGCCCAAGATGTAACTGCCCAAGATTATTTTTAAGTGAGGGGCTGCGGTGGAGAATATAATGTAACGAGGTCCCAGTGCGACCCCCGTTTGAATCTCTCATGCCTCCTGGCAAAGCCTCCTGCCCAGCATCTCTGGTCTTGTTGTCAGAGAACTTGTCAGGCCCCGCGATCAGGGTGGGCAAATCGGTGATGCTTACATCGGGTGAGGGAGGGAGATTGGGACTTATCTTAGAAATCTGGGTCCTAGCCCTGCCCTCCCGAAGCTTCCACTCCAGGGTGAACATTGGCTAGCTGCCCTCTTACTCCCCCCACACCCCAAGCTGCCAAACCTAGCAGGAGGCCTACAGAGCTTTGCCCATAATCTTGGTATGAGGGCGGAAACAAGGCAGTCACCGCCTCTGTGACTCAGCTCCTACCAAAAGGCTCTTTAAATTCCCCAGCCTGCAGCCCGCATAAGTCGTCTCCTGGTCTGGCTTGGAAGAATCAGGGTCGCAGGGGATGCCAGGTTTACCCATCCGGCCTCCGCCCGCATCCCCAAAAGGGGCAACGCTGGCCCACGCTGGGCAAGGTGTTCCCATGGCACACACAGCCTGCGCCCAAGGCGGGCTTCGAGACCGCGATCAATTGCCGGCCGCGAAAGCCTGAGTCCCAGCCGGGGCTGGTGTCTCGGCTGACAGGTCTCTCTCCCCAGCCGCTGGGCGGGCAGGCGATTCCTAGCAACTTCTCCCAAGGAAATGGGCCCGTGTTTATCAACCGGCGCGCCCCGCCGGCACCTTTCTTTGGTAAACACTCTAAACAAACAGCCCATCCGCTCTGTTATTGCCAAAGCTGCTCAGAGCTTTAATAAAAGCCCAGGGAAGATCAGAACCCGCGTCCAAAGCTGCTGCTTAATCCAATGAAGGCAATTTCCGAGGATAATTGCGAACATGTTTTAATGCATATGCATGAAAAAGGATTTTTTTCCGAGAGACCGACTTTACATGCTTATGTAATTGATTGAGGCGCTGACCCGCTATTCAAAATGTTATTTGAGAACCATCAGAATGCGTAAACTTGCAAATTGCCCAGCTTGTATCTGAATTAATACCTCATTCATCATCATTATGGGTTGATAAGTTAATTTAACCATTTCATTCTGCCTTAATGAGCTATAGTTAAATTAATGCCACATAATATATGAAAGTAACATTTAAATAGAAGCACTGGGCTGAGACAAGCCGAGGCTGCTGCTATTTGGGCTGAAATAAGGTGACATAAATCTTTTCTTCATTACAGGACCCAGTCTGCTCCACCAGCAGTTATGAAGTATTTATTCATTCACTTTCTTTTGCGAAGTTGCTTTGCCAAATAGCATAGGTAAATTATGTGAGCTTGTAAATAATGCCTGAGGATGTATTTATTAAAATAAGATTGGGGTGGGGGTGGAGGAATCTATATAAAGGCATTTTCTCAGCAAGATTAACTGCCCTAGGAAAGTCAGGGTCCCAACTACCGGTCTCCCCCAACTTGGCCCATGAGGCTTTGGAGGACAGCAGTATCCACTCCAAAGTGTCTGCTCCAGGTTCAAACCTCAAAAGACTAGCGTGCCTCTTGCCCTACTTTCAACACTGGACTGCTCCCTTTCCCTCTTCCCTCCCTAGGTCTCCCTTATCTCCTGGGAACACTGACCCTGCTTTTCCTAAGGCAGAGAATGATGAG